>NC_053168.1:128701112-128744588 GCF_016835505.1 Polypterus senegalus
TTGTGTTAAGTTCTGTTCTGTGTTGTCTTATGTTGCCTCACTTTATGTTACGTTTAATGACATTTTGTTCTCTTTTGTTATGTTCTGTAACGTTGTGTTACGCTTGATCTTATGCCCTGTTCCATTCTGATGTGGTTTGCTGTCTTAATAATAATAACTCATTACATGAAAAGAGCGCTTTTCTCAAAACTCAAAGCGCTACCACAAAGGGAGAACACGACACGAACCACCACTGCGTCACCAGGGTGGCATCTTATGTTACATAACGCTGTTTTACCTTAAAACGATTTACGCTATGCAATTACATTACGTTATGTTTCGTTACGTTTTATTTTGTCTTCGTTAAGATACGTTCTGTTCAATGTTGTCTTATGTTATGTTCCATTCCATTACGTTATGTTGTCTTCTGTTTTATGTTGGCTTATGTTGTGCTCCGGTTTGTAACATTATTTATGTATGCGGTCAAATGTAATGTTTCGTTTCATTAGATTTTGACATTTCGTTACATTTTAAGTTGTCTTGTGTTTCGTTTCACTGCATCATTGTATTTGGATCCGCTTTATGTTGTCTTCCGTTCTGTTTGATTTTAAGTTCCCTTATACTGTACTATGCTCTGTTTCGTGACTTTGTGATATTTCATTACATTTTACGTTGGTATATTTTGTTCTGTTTCCTGCTGTCTCATGGTCTGTTTCGTTACTTTCAGTTCAGTTTCATGTTTTGTTACGTTACGCTCCGTTATGTTGTCTTGTGTTAAGTTCCGTTCTGTGTTGTCTTATGTTGCCTCACTTTATGTTACGTTTAATGACATTTTGTTCTCTTTTGTTATGTTCTGTAACGTTGTGTTACGCTTGATCTTATGCCCTGTTCCATTCTGCTGTCTTAATAATAATAATAATTCATTACATGAAAAGAGCGCTCTTGGACTTTCTCGTATACTCAGATATAGGGATGGATATTTGAGGAGTAATGGGAGTGGCACACTGGTTAGTATCAGTGCCCCCAGATGGCCCAGGGCTCAGGTCCTGACTGGCCTCTGTAAAGCTCCTATGGAAAGTCTTCAGGCCCCTTCACTTTTCACACATTTTCTTATGTTGCAGCCTTGGGTAAAAATCCTTTCAATTCCTTTCTTCCCTTCATCAAACAACACTCAATATTCCTAAATGATAAAGCAAAAATGGGATTTCAGGAATGTAGGCCTATTTATTAAAAATGAAAATCGGGAGTGGTCTCCCGTGGGCTTTCTTGTATACTCAGATATAGGGATGGACATTTTAGGAGTAAACTGCAAGACAATGATTATATTTTTATATTAAGTACATTAAAGAACCATCAACAATAAATCAAATGAATAATATACTGCTCAAAAGAATTAAAGGAACACTTTTTAATCAGAGTATAGCATAAAGTCAATGAAACTTATGGGATATTAATCTGGTCAGTTAAGTAGCAGAGGGGGTTGTTAATCAGTTTCAGCTGCTGTGGTGTTAATGAAATTAACAACAGATGCACTAGAGGGGCAACAATGAGATGACCCCCAAAACAGGAATGGTTTAACAGGTGGAGGCCACTGACATTTTTCCCTCCTCATCTTTTCTGACTGTTTCTTCACTAGTTTCACATTTGGCTACAGTCAGTGTCACTACTGGTAGCATGAGGCGATACCTGGACCCTACAGAGGTTGCACAGGTAGTCCAACTTCTCCAGGATGGCACATCAATACGTGTCATTGCCAGAAGGTTTGCTGTGTCTCCCTGCACAGTCTCAAGGGCATGGAGGAGATTCTAGGAGACAAGCAGTTACTCTAGGAGAGCTGGAGAGGGCCATAGAAGGTCCATAACCCATCAGCAGGACCAGTATCTGCTCCTTTGGGCAAGGAGGAACAGGATGAGCACTGCCAGAGCCCTACAAAATGACCTCCAGCAGGCCACTGGTGTGAATGTCTCTGACCAAACAACCAGAAAGACTTCATGAGGGTGACCCAAGGGCCCCATGTCCTCTAATGGGCCCTGAACTCACTGCCCAGCAGCATGCAGCTCGATTGGCACTCGCCATAGAATACCAGAATTGGCAGATGCACCACTGGTGCCCTGTGCTTTTTACAGATGAGAGCAGGTTCACCCTGAGCACGTGACAGAAGTGAAAGGGTCTGGAGAAGCCATGGAGAACATTATGCTGCCTGTAACATCATTCAGCATGAGCAGTTTGGTGGTGGGTTAATGATTGTCTGGGGAGGCATATCCATAGAGGGTCACACAGACCGCTACAGGCTTGACAAAGGCACCTTGGCTGCCATTAGGTATCAGGATGAAATCCTTGGACCCATTGTCAGACCCTATGCTGGTACAGTGGCTCCTGGTGCACGACAATTCCTGGCCTCATGTGGTGAGAGTATGCAGGCAGTTCCTGGAGGATGAAGGAATTGATACCATTGACTGGCCACCACACTTTCCTGACCTAAATCCAATAGAACACCTCTGGGACATTATGTTTTGGTCCATCCAATGCCCCAGGTTGCACCTCAGACTGTCCAAGAGCTCAGTGATGCCCTGGTCCAGATCTGGGAGGAGATCCCCCACAACACCATCTGTCATCTCATTAGAAGCATGCACCGATGTTGTCAGGCATGTATACAAGAACACAGGGGCCATACAAAGTGCTGCGTACAATTTGGAGTTGCTGCAATTCAATTTGGCAAAATGGACTAGCCTGCCACATCATTTTTTCACTCTGATTTTTGGGGCGTCTTTGAATTCAGGGCTCTGTAGGTTGATCATTTTCATTTCCATCAAACGATGTGGCATCCTTTCGTTCCTAACACATTACCCAGTCTATATCAGTATAGATATCCAGGAGGATTTCTTTTTCCCATTGAGATCTGATGTGTTTTCAAAGTGTTCCTTTAATTTTTTTGAGCAGTTTATATTGAACAATTATAATAAAAGTAAAGCTGAATAAATCAGACTCTGCAGCTGCATGAATAAAAGGTAAAGTACCACTTACAGTCAGCGGAAATAACCAAAAAGTTGAGGGAAATCTGTTTTGTACCAAATACTTGTATGCAAAACTTGGTTGACCAAAATGAAAGTGTACTCAAGTTATCGTGTTTACACACACACACACACATAAACACATAATTCCATAAATGGTATTGTCAGAATCGGGGAGGTCTACAACGTCGAGATTTATCAAAATCTCAAAATCGAATTTTCGGACAATTAACAATACTTTCTCTACGAGAAAGTAAATCAGACTCAGGGAGGTCTAAAACATTAAGATTCATCAAAATCTCAAGGTTGGATTTTTGGACAATTACAATAGTTTCCCAATACTGTACTGTATACGAGAAAGTAAAAAGATACCGACTCACAGGACAAATAATCACACAACTTAATAAATATGTATTGTGCAGAAACTTCAAAATGAACTTAAGGAGCGTCGTTGTGTTACGTCTCATGTTGTGCTCCATTCAGTGGCGCCCTACCCGAAGCTTATTAGTGCAGCAGACTAACCTAACCCGTGCGGCTGGTTTTCCCCCCTTATGTTCTGCACATTCGCCTTAATGGTGGCACTGGCCCTGCTTCCACTTCGCCACATTCTTCTGTTTTGTCACGTTTTCTGTTGTGTTATGTTCTGTTCTGTTGTCGTGTATTATGTTCTGTTTTGTTACATTTTATATTTTGTTGCATTTTGCATTGCGTTATGCTCTGTTCCGTTTCATTCCATTGTTCTATTTTGTTTCGCACGCGGTGAGCATCAAGGAGTCCATCTCTTCTGACTGGTGTTAAACAGCCGCGTCTGGGACCCTGGGCCTCTCTGACCCAAGTGAGTCCGTTTTTCCATCCATAATAACCTCGATGTCGGGATTTGGACTGAAACTGTTGACCCTGGAGAAAACCAACCTGGAGACTCCACACTAATGAGAACCAAAACCAGGGGGTCCGAGGGCGATGAAGCAGAGCAGAACACTTGTTGTGAATGCCCTGTTTCAGGGTTTTTTAAATTTGTTTTTGTTTGTTTCAGTGTTGTGTGCCTTCCCAGTTCGATATTATGATCTTGACGCCTCAGCCGAACTCAATGACACCTCTCTAATTACATCTTTGCGAGTCTATTTTGTGGAAGGCCTTGATGTGCACTGGCCTCCCACTTTTCCGGTTCCCTCCCAGTTCCACCCCTCTCTAAAAATAGGTGAAAAAAATAGTAATAAAAAAAGTACAAGAATTACATTTAAGGAGCAAAAAGAAAATCACAAAAATGAAAGCAACTTGGGAGGGATGGATGTTTTCGTGGTTCAGTATAGGAGGTTGAACCATGCTGTTCATTTTTTTTGTCTGTTTGATAGATTCAAAGATGTCTCCCGCTGTCCCTAAATCTCAATCAAGTGACTACTTGTGTCCATATCTCTCTGTAAGACTTTCCTGGAAAATTGGGCACCATTTCTGTCGGAAAACACTGTCAAACTAAACAGACACCAGAGTCATGAAAGGGTTTGGTGCAGCCACCCGTGTCATATTCCCTGGCTGCAAACGGGTAAATTACTAGCACTGATATGCTCTGAACGGAGTCCAAAACAGAACTGACTAGGTTAGTCAAATATGGCAGCTTTAAAGGCCAGAAAAGGAAGTGAAGTCATTGAGGGCGGAAGCGGAAGGTTCCTCTTCCATAGGCTCGGACCCAGATGTGACATCATCTAAGGGTCTGGAACCGGAAGTCTCTTCTGTCATGGGTCCTTCACCGGAAGTGACATCATCTAAGGGTCCAGAGCCAGAAGTGATGTTATTCTGGCCAGAACCGGAAGTGACGCCATCAGGGCCAGGCTGGAATTTCCCATGAATGGTGTACAGGAAAGTGAGAAAAAAGGTCAGGGACACTCCGCCACCTCCTGGTCTGGCGTGGAATTACTCTCATTTAGACCCTTTAGCTGCCTCCAATGCGCATTTGTGTGACAAAACAAAACCTTAGACTGTAGTGGCAGGGGACAGTGGCCCCAAATGCTTTTTCATTCCATTCCATTAGTCGTTACTTCAATCTGTCTTGATTTTCAGCTTCAGCGACATGACGGAAGTCACACTGACGTCCAAGTAGTTGGGGAGCATACATTTGTAGACGGGTCGAGTGCAGGTCACGTTCAGGTCGCATGTCTCTGTATCAGGTTTAGCGTTGGATTGGTACTAAGATTTTCGCACCTCACTACCGATATAAAAACGATACTGACACAAATAACAGGTAACCTCTCTACCCAAGGATCTACCAACCGTTTTGTCCCACCCGCACGCCTCCCTGCTCCATTGAACTCTGCGCAGCATTACATTAAAGATCGACAACCTTTAAGAAGGATCTGAAAGAAATATGCTGTCAGCTTAGCTAGTGGCTAACAAGTGAGCTTGACGGACTGAATGGTCACCTCTCATTGGTCAAGTTTCTTATGGTCTTGGATGCCCCTCCCCCATACATTTCCAGAATCTAGCCCTGTGAAACACGTATAGTAAATCGAAGAACACGGATGAAGGATATACGAGCGTACAAAACAGTTTCCAGTATTGAAAATAGGTTACTGTTTTGAAAAAATGGGTTCTCCTGCACTTTTTCAGTACTGGTTGTCATGGCCAGGAAGAGTCGTACAACCGACAATAAATGTTCTTGGCCAGTCTGGCAACCTCGTTTTAATGAAAAGAAAATGAAAATGTTAGGGCTTAAATATAATGAACAAAAATTCAGCCAAACTACAACCTCACAATTTTTCTACATGTTCTAAGCAGTTCAGGTGCCCCTTGCACTTTGCTGTCTCGGTGCAGAGTGTGACATCGCTCTATGGACACGCCTCTTTGTATCTGGTCCGGACAGGAAGGGGCGGGGCCTTATCCAGGTTCGGCAGGCAGGATCAATTGTTGTTGGATGGAAGAGAGAAAACAGTTAGCGACAGCGCCTCATCTCGGACCGGGGTGGAAATCGCTTACCTCTACTGAGCCCTGAAAGTAACCCCATAGACGCGCAACACAGTGTACCGTGTGACACTAACTGTCACTAAATGTCGGTCGTGTAAATGGAGATCGACAACGAGATCAGAAGGTCTGGCCTACTCTGCAACTGGAAGTAACGTAATGTGACCTCAGCTACCGAGCAGGGAGAAAACCGAGCTCAGAGCGCCATCTAAAGGATTTTAGAAGCAATGCATATTGTTTTGTAAGCACCAATAAATTGCATTGCGTCAAAATTCACGGAGTGGCACAAGAAATGAAAACCCAAAGCTTGTTGTCCATGCATTGAAGGTGTCCTACAAAAGAACAAATGCTGAAGCACTACCCTCTACCCCTGTTCTCCTGGTGCTTTGGCAGCTTGTAATTTACGAAGGACGCCTCTTATCATCCACCTGGGAACGTATAAAGGGGAAAAAAAGGATTGTGGTTTTAAAGTGA
Source organism: Polypterus senegalus (assembly GCF_016835505.1). NCBI lineage: Eukaryota > Metazoa > Chordata > Cladistia > Polypteriformes > Polypteridae > Polypterus > Polypterus senegalus. Next base: position 128,707,529 of record NC_053168.1, read on the forward strand.
ATTGACCTTTTCTTTTCCTATGTCGCGTATCTTTAATTCGTCTTCAACGTGAGGCCTTGAAATGTCGCCGTCCTTTATCTGCTATTGTTCAGAAAATGAAAATAAGGCGAGCGCAATTAGCAGGAGTTACAATTAAACAAGTATCAGTGAAAAGCCATATGGCGTCCTTGGGGGGGCCGCTTTTGTCACTCGCATGCGTGTTGCTTTGAGCCTCCCGAGCTGCCTGTGTGTGTTTGCGCCTGAGCATCTGCTCGACGTTGCCAGTCATCTCTCTTTTTTTACGGACGTGGAGATCCTCGACATGCTTGTACCTGAAACTTCCATTAATTAGCTTAATTCGGCGTAATTAGTAATTTGTCTCGAATTAAAAGATTGTGAGCCCTCGCGCTGCTAATTCTGTCACCACACAAAGGGGAAGCCGAGCCCGTACGCTCACTTTGTCAGTCAATACAGGCGACGCGTTTCGTGACGTTTATTCCCCAGCTTAGAGAAAGAGTCTGCAAGTTAAGTGTGCGTCAAGTCGGCTGGGGGGCCTGTCGGCGTAGACTCAGGACCGGGCCTCCCTTCTCCACTCTTGACTGCCATTGAGTGTTTCCCTCTCAGGTAACAGTGACTTGTTTTTTTGTCAGACGGTTTGGTGGCAGTACTCTGTTAACCCTTCAGTCCCTGGTGTCCCCCTTTAAGCAGCTGAGTATTTCTCTGCTCAAGTGGTTTCCTCTCCCATCTCACCCGTAGACCCAGGTGATCAACGTGACCTCGCATGTAGTTAGTCAGCGTCCCTGAAGGCTCCTTCTCCATCTAACTCACAGAGCGTGGGCTCCGCATCCGAGGCAATGGCTTCGGCACGCACGTCTGTCTAATAAAAAGAAATAAGGAAACGCTCATTTTGTGTTTCGTAATTATTTTACCCTGCGACCCTGCAGTGGGCCGAGTGCATTAAGGAAATGGATGGATCGATAGATGGATGGTTGGATAATTATTTTACACACTCTAAGAGGTTGTTTTTAACATATAATTGCAGGCAAGCCAATCATTCTTGTAATGACTTTTGAGACTGAAAATTTGATAAACTCCGGCCTCGAATGGCAGTCCGATTAATCACTTAGGGCGTGCTGGGGATTTAATATGTGCTGCTCAAACACGCATTAAGGAAAAAGCAGCTTCGGAACTCTCACTCAATCAATAGTCCTTTTATATCGTGTCGTTAGTTAATCTGTAGTTTGTATATCGCCATCAATCAAGGCGTCACTCCGTCAGGCTGTCTTTATGTCAATTCATCAGTCCATCGTTCTTCATTGTGTGGGATACCATACAGCAGTTTATCAATCAGTCGATCAGTCTACCAGTCAAATAATCTTTATCCTAAATCGTTCTCTGAACTGGTCAATCGCCTCGTCATTATTTTAACTCGTTGAGCTCATTTATTCACTTAATTCGGATGATATTTGTATCATTGGATGAGTCGGTCTTTATTATTTCATGTATTGCCATCAAACTAATAATCAGTCGGTCAATCGAGTCATTAATCAGTTTATCGACCAGCCTTTATGTGATGTAATGTCAGGCATACAACAGTCAATCTTCACTTTATGTGACGCCATTAGCCAAATGGACAGTGACATAGGTGACATACATACTGGTCAGCCACTCCGTCTTTATTTCATCGTTTATTCTTCATAGCACTCAGTCAGTCCTTCTGTTCTCATTTTATATCGTGGCTATTCAGTTAACCAGTTGTACATTTTTTTTATCATTATTATTATGTTTTTAAATTATTTTACATGCAGTAACATACTGGACAACCACACTTTACTTTAAACGGCGCAGTCAGCCAGTCTTTTTACCATTCAGTCAAACTTTTCACCTTTATTTTATGCAATGTTATCTGTTCATCCATCTTTATTTGGTATTATAATAATAATAATAATTCATTACATTTATACAGAGCCTTTCTTGCTGCTCAAAGTGCTAATGCCATCAATAATTTACCAATATTCAGTCAATCAATAAATGAATATTCAGTTAAGCCGTCACACATTTTATACAGCATAACGCCGTCACTCAGTGACTCCTTTAATCAATCAATTAATACAGGGTGGTCCACATCTAATTATGCAGATCCAGATCGTCTGGACACTGAAAACGTACTCAAGTTATCGTGATTACACACACACAGACATACAGACCTAATTCCAGAAATGGTATTTTTGGACTCAGGGAGATCTAAAATGTCGAGATTCATCAAAATCTCAAAATGGAATTTTTTGGATGATTAGAATAATTCGTATACGAGAAAGTCAGGGAGGTCTAAAACGTCGAGATTCACCGAAATCTCAACATCGAATTTTTGAAGGATTCCAATACAGGGTGGTCCAGATCTAATTATGCAGATCCAGATCACCTGGATGACTTTGATTTAAGTGGGGACGATTCCAGTTCGGCGTGAAGACGATTATTCTTGTCGTCAGTTCAAACACTTCTCGAAGGTCTGGGATTTTTTGGGTGATTTTCTATGTGATAAACTTAATAAGTTATAGCGTAATGAAAATTGCATAATTAGATCTGGACCACCCTATAGAGTATTTAATTAAGAAGTTGAATATTTTGGAATTTACATACATAGCGACTCCACCTTGATGTTATAAAGCAGTGAAAGGCAACCTAAGTCCAAAAATTTTCTTTCGCGGCGCACCTGAGGGACTGCCCATAAATAAAGTCGTGACGACACAATCTATGGACAATCGCCAATAAAAACAGTTCATTTTACAAGTTTGAAAGACATTTTATTAATCAAAGAGTTAAAGGATAAATCTTAAATTTAATTAATGTGAACGCTGAGATTGTTTTTCAGCACATATGAGATTGATGCGAGGATCATTTTTCGAAAGAGAGACGTGCATTTACTTGTCGATCATTTGAAGTCTCTTGCGTTTCTTAGACTTCATTTCCGTAACTGTTCCGTTATCTGTTTTTCCAACATAAAATATATATATTTTTAAAACATTATCTTTTTAATCAACCAAAAGTTCAAAAACACTAGCAATTTTAAATATTTTACAAAAGTTTTCGCGGCGCCCTTAGAAAATTCCACAGCGCGGTGCGCCGGTTGCCTGACAATGTAAAGCACCGTTAATTGTTTTTGTCTTTAGTTATCCATCCATCCATCTATTGTCTAACCTGCTGAATCCGAACACAGGGTCACGGGGGTCTGCTGGAGCCAATCCCAGCCAACACAGGGCACAAGGCAGGAACCAATCCCGGGCAGGGTGCCAACCCACCGCAGTGTCTTTAGTTAGTCAGTCTTTACATCCACCAGTCAGTCAGTCAGTCTTTATATCATGTAATCAATCTCTCAAACTTTATTTTATATAATTGCCTTTCAATTAACCAGTCACACATTTTTTTATTATTTAACACACAATGCATTATTTGAAATAGCACCACCATTGATTGTTTTTTACTTAATCCAATAGTTATTTGATCAGTCTTTCTTTATTTTATATCATGCTCTCCTTCCATTCATTTTTATTTTATATAGTGCCATCCATCTGCAACTCATTCAGTCAGTCAGTCAATCAATCAATCAATATTCATTTAAGCAGTCACTCATTTTATTTAGTGGCATCACTCGGTGGCTTATTCCACCAATCAATTAATGGAGCAGTCAAATATTTATATTTCACATTCAGTCAGCCAGTCAGTGACTCCGTCTTTATGTTATATTGCATCTCTAACCGTTTATTTATTTAATTAGTCAGTCGTTACATCCACCAGTCACTCAGTCTTTATATCATGTAATCAATCTGTCAAACTTTATTTTATGTAATTGCCTTTCAGTTAACCAGTCATACCTTTTTTATTATTTAACACACAATGCATGCCTTGAAATAACACCATTCATTCAAAGTATTATTTGATCAATTTTTCTTTATTTTATATCATGCTCTCCTTCCATTCATCTTTATTTTATATAATGCCATCAATCTACAAATCATTCAGTCAATCAATAAATAAATATTCAGTTAAGCCGTCCCACACGTTTTATACTGGGCGGCACGGTGGCACAGTGGGTAGCGCTGCTGCCTCGCAGTAAGGAGACCCGGGTTGCATGGTTCCTCCGGGTGCTCCAGTTTCCTCGCAGAGTCCAAAGACATGCAGGTTAGGCGCACTGGCGATCCTAAATTGTCACTTGGTATGTGTGTGTGTGCCCTGCGGTGGCCTGGCACCCTGCCCGGGGTTTGTTCCTGCCTTGCGCCCTGTGCCGGCTGGGATTGGCTCCAGCAGACCCCCGTGTTAGGATGTAACGGGTTGGAAGATGACTGACTGACTGAGTGACATTTTATACAGCATAATGCCATCACTCGGTGACTCCTTTAGTCAATCAATTAGTGAAGAATTTAATTAAGAAGTTGAATATTTTGGAAGTTACATACACAGCGGTCAGCGACTCCACCTTGATGTTATAAAGCACCTTTATGTCTTTAGTTAGTCAGTCAATCTTTATATCATGTAATCCATCTCACAAACTTTATTTTGTGTAATTGCCTTTCACTTAACCAGTCACACATGGTTTTTATTATTTCACACACAATACATACTGGCAATCCCACTTTATTTGAAATAGCACCACCATTAATTGTTTTATACTTAATCCAATTGTTGTTTGATCAATCTTTCTTTATTTTATATCATGCTATCCTTCCATTCATCTTTATTTTATATAGTGCCATCCATCTACAACTCATTCAGTCAGTCAATCAATCTTCCATTGAGGAGTCACTCATTTTATTTAGTGCCATCACTCGGTGGCTGATACCGCCAAGTCAGTTCCTAGAGTGGTGATGAAACTCATAAATGACCGGACCAGACATCAGATGGGCCCTCTATCAGCACATCCAGAGTTGGAGATAGAAAGCCCAGTGAGCGTCGTGCAATGGGAAATTAAGAAGGCCAGCTGTGAGGGGTTACATACTGGGTGGCAAGATGGCGCAGGCGGGTGCCACGTCTCTAAATTTTCTGGGCCTCCCTCAGTCTCTGCTGCAGGCCCTCCCTGTACTCACAGGGGCTGAGTTAATTGGTGCCACTAAATTGCCCGAGTATCTGTGACTGTGAGGGTCTGCCGGTAGCTTTGTAACATTGATAGATGCATAATGAGGCCTCCGGATTCCCATAACATTCTATTGGAAAAAGCAGTAGGGAGATGAATAATAACACTGACGGTGATTCCACAGGCGTCTGTTAAAAATGGCCCTGTCCGTGTCAGACATGTACGTGACAAAAGACAGGGATTGAACAATCTGTCATGGAGCGGGGTGTGGCGGAATGGCAGCCTCGCCGTGCTAACAAGATGTACTGCACTCGCCGAGATGAACGATGCACATCATGTCACGGCCACGGAGGAATTTGAATAAAGGTGGAAACGGCCATTGATTGTCATCTTCTCATTTGCTGAAAGGTCAGTCTGATCAGGCTTTCGCACTCACATAATTGAGCAGAATTCTCCGCGGAGCGCTTTGTTTTCATTTACTTCCATTTTAGGGGAGGCCGGCATATTTGTATTTAAGAAAAAAAAAAAAAAAAACCCAATCTCTATTTTCCTTATCTGGCCTCATAAACTGTGTTGGCTCGTCTTGTGCAAATTGACCAGTTTAAAATGACAATGACACGGTGAGACTGAAATGTCACACACTCCCAATGCAGTGTAAATGTTACATCTTCGCAGAGTTAAATAAACGGCCTCTTCCATAGTAGAAAATATTTAATATGGAATGAAGGTCAGGGTGAGGGGGTTTGGGCACAGTGGCTCGGTGGCAGCGTTGTGTCCTCACAACAAGGAGACTGGGGTTCAAGTCCTGGGTGCTCCCGATGTGGAGATTTTAAAATCAAATTTTGTTTTTCACGTACAGTTACACACGCAGCACAGTGTTCTTGTGCCTTCCTCATTGAAGTGTCAGTGTGTTTGGACTAGGGTCACTCTGAGGTATCTGAAATCGTCCACCCTCTCTGCCTGAGTGCTGCTAACTCTGAAGCGGTGCTTGTGCATCCAATTTATTTTTAGAAAAATTAATAAAAAGTCGAAATATCCCGTTGTCACAAATATTCAGACCCTTTACGCCATACTTGCTTGAAGCCCCTTTGGCAGCTGGTCCAGCGTGGAGTTGCCTTGGGGTCTGACGTGTGAAGCTTGACACCCCTGGAATTGGGGATTTTCTGCCATTCTTCCCTGCAGATCCTCTCAAGCTCTGTCAGGTTGGATGGAGACCGTCGGTGGGCTATTTGTCAGGTCTCTCCAGAGATGGTTGATTGGTTTCAAGTCTGGCCAACTTAAGGACATTCACAGATTTGTCCCTAAGCCTTTCCTGTGTTATCTTTGCTTTGTCATGTAGGAAGGTGCTCTTTCAGCCCAGATCTCTCTGGAGCAGATTATTACTAAGGATATCTCTGCACTTTGCTCCATTCCGCTTTTCCTCGACCCTGTCTAGTCTCCAGTCCCTGTCCCCTGAAAGTCAACCCCACGGTATGATGGTGCCACCACCATGCTTCACCGTTGGAATGGCATTGTGTAGGTGAGGACCGATGCCTGTTTTCTTCCAGGCCTGACATCAGTCTTGGTTTCATCAGACCAGAGAATTTTGTTTCTCACTGTCTGAGAGTCCTTTAGTTGCCTTTTTTGCAAACTCCAAGGGGGCTTCCATGTGTGTTTAACTGAGAAGAGGCTGCTCTGCTCTGGCCACCCTTATCAGTGGAGTGGTTCAGTGATGGCTGTCCTTCTGAAAGTTTTGTCCCATCTCTATACTCAGAGTGACCATCGGGATCTTGGTTACTTCTCTTACCAGTTGCTCAGCATGGCCAGGTGGCCAATTTTAGAGTCATGGTTGTTCTAAATGTCTTCCATTTAAGAATTATGGTGGTCTCTGTGCTCTTGGGGAACTTCCCAAGGTCTGTACCTCGACACAATCCTGTCTCTAAGCTCTGCAGGCAATTCCTTCAACCCCATGGCTTGCCATTTACTCAACCAGTGGACCTTTTATAGACCGCTGTGCGCCGTACCTAATCAGTCCAGTCATCTGAGCTGACCACAGGTGGACTCCAGACATCTCAGTGATGATCGATTGCATGAAATACACCTGAGCCATATTTCAGTTTTCATAGTAAAGGGTCTGAGTACTTGTGTCAATGGAGTATTTTAGTTTTTTTACTTTCACGTATACAAAGTATAGGGAAAGTATTGTAATCGTCCAAATATTTGATGTCAAGATTTTGATGAATCTCAACGTTTTAGACTTCCCTGAGTCAGATTTACTTTCTCATAGGGAAAGTATTGGAATCCGCCAAAATTTCGATGTCGAGATGTTTTAGACCTCCCTGACTTTCTCGTATACAAATTATTGTAATCGTCCAAAAATTCCATTTTGAGATTTTGATTAATATCGATGTTTTAGACCTCCCTGAGTCAGATTTACTTTCTCGTAGGGAAAGTATTGGAATCCGCCAAAATTTTGATGTCGAGATTTTGATGAATCTCAACATTTTAGAGTTCCCTGACTTTCTCATATGCGAAGTATAGGGAAAGTGTAGGGTGGTCCAAATGTAATTATGCAATTTTCATTACGCTATAACTTATTAAGTTTATTAAATAGAAAATCACCCGAAAATCCAGGACCATCGAGAAGTATGCGAACTGATGACATGAAGAATCGTCTTCACGCCGAACTGGAATTGTCCCCGCAAAAATCAAAGTCATCCAGATGATCTGCATCTCCATAATTAGATCTGGACCACCCTGTATTGGAATCATTCAAAAATTCGATGTTGAGATTTCGGTGAATCTCGACGTTTTAGACCTCCCTTACTTTCTCGTATACGAATTATTCTAATCATCCAAAAATTCCATTTTGAGATTTTGATGAATCTGTGTTTTAGACCTCCTTGAGTCTGATTTATTTTCTCATAGGGAAAGTATTGGAATCCTCCAAAAATTCAATGTCGAGATTTTGATGAAGCTCAACGTTTAAGGTCTCCCTGACTTTCTTTTATACGAAGTGTAGGGAAGGTATTGGAATCCTTCAAAAATTATATTTTGAGATTATGATGAATAATATTTTTGGAATTAGGTCTGTGTGTGTGTGTGTGTGTGTGTAATCATGATAACTTGAGTACACTTTCACTTGGCTTGACATGAATTGGGTAAAGAACGTAGATTTCTATCAACCTTTGGGCTATTCTCGTTAACCACAAGTGGTACTTTACCTTTTATTCATGCAGCTGCCGCGTCCAAATTATTCAACTTTACTTTTATAATAATGGTTCAATATATTATTAATTTAATTAGATTTTTTGTTGATGGTCCTTTAATGTACTTAATATAAAAATATAATCATTGTTCTGCGGTTTACTCCTAAAATATCCATCCCCATATCTGAGTATACGAGAAAGTCTAAGGGAGACCACTCCCGATTTTTTTTTTAATAGATAGGCCTACACTCCTGAAATCCTATTTTTGCTTTGTCATTTAGGAATATTGAGTGTTGTTTGATGAAGGGAAGAAAGCAATTGAAATGATTTTAGCCCAAGGCTGCAACATAAGAAAATGTGTGAAAAGTGAAGGGGCCTTAAGACTTTCCAAAGGCGCTTTACAGGGCCCAAGCAGGACCTGAACCCTGGTCCATCTGGGGGCACTGGCCGATACTAACCAGTGTGCCACTCCCATTAGTACTGAAACGTGTTAAAGAAGCCCCACCATATGTAATGGAGCCCCAGAGACGCCGAGTTTGATTCAGAATGTCCCACGTGGGGATGACTTCAGCTGTCAGCTGAGTCATTGGGGGGCTGTGAGTGATTTGTTCACAGTTTCCTCTCAGGCTGTTTTCCAGAATTCTGCTGCCTGGTTTACATTAAAAGCTCAGGAAATCAGCTGAGGGGACTGTGCCATGTGCCCAGTGCTCAAGTAGCCTGCTGTGACACTCGATTGAAACTTATGGGATGAACACAAGTGCAGAAGTAGACGTTGTAGAAATGTGGTTGCTGCTGTACATCTGCAGCCCCTTCTGTTCTTGTCCTTGTTCTGTCCCATCAACACACCCTTAAAGTTAACTGTGTGATCTAAAGTGTCCCAATTGAAGTGACGGTGCCCTGTCACAGACTGGTGCTCCATCTCGGGCTGGCTCCTCCATTGCACTTGGTGCCTTAGGGATGGACCCCAACACTAAAACAGAGAAAATGGCCATCAGACGTGTATAGAGCGGTGGTCCACAACCTTTTTGATTCCAGGCACCCCTAGAAAATGTATACCGTACTGCAGGTGAATAAGTTGAACTCAGTGAATACATTTACAGGTAAATGGAGCAACTGACCTTTATAAATCTCAATAATCTTGTAAATGTGTCCCCCCTGTGAAGCTTAGACACTTCACTTGACAATCCGGAGGGTTAGGGTATCCCATGAAGCATTACAGACTGCAAGGAGAAGACACATGATCAACGATCGAGGGTATTGGGGGTTTGAAGACTCCTACAAAGCAATGGATGCCAGCATGCCATTAAGCAGTGACACACAGTCGACAAGCTCTACACCCCCCCTAATCTTATAACACCCACACTGCAGTTCAGAAACAAATGAACCGCACATTTCCCATTGCTGGGCTACTTCCAGGACCACCAGCAGGAGAGATGGGCTGAGGTTAAGCAGCGGGTGTTGCATCCAATTCAGTTCCCCCAATGACAAAAATGTCAGTCTAACCTGGAAATCGGTGACGTTTCACGATCAGGGCTTAGCGCCTTCTCTGCGGAGGTCCAAATTCCATTCTCTTAAAAGTTATCTGTCTTTACGAATGCTTTGCTGGCAAAAGGAACCCTGTGCGTTTCTGTGGCTCATTCACAGGTAATGATTGGCACAACTGCTTCACAGACCCAGCGTCCTGGCACTGAGTCCCTCTTCTGGTTGTTGTCCAGGTTGAGCTGGCATGTCCTCTTTGTGTCTGCATGGGCTCTTCTCCCACATCCTCAGATGTTATTTGGCAATTCTAAATTGGTCTAGCATGGCGTGTGTGTGAGTGATGACTGGCATCTCATCTAGTGCTTACATCGGTTTTATTCTTGATGCTGCTAGGATAGGCTGATACTCTAGTGGGATGGATGGAATGACAGAATATGTTGAATGGTAGCACAGTGACTGGCAGAATTGACTGGCATATCTGGCATCCTGGGTTCCAATCCTGTGTCTGTATGGGTTCACCTTCCACATCTGTGATGTTAGGTTACTTGTTGATTCCAAATTGCTTGATGTGTGTGTTTGAGTGTGTATGCGTGTGTGTGTATGTGTATACCCAGGGATGTCTGATATCTATTCAAGTGCTCATGTCGATCTCCCCCTTGATGATGCCATCCTACTCTAATACATGAATGAAATGGCAGAATATGTTGTATGGTAGCACAGTGGCTGGCAGAACTGACTGGCAGATCTGGCATCGGGGGTCCCAATCCTGTGTCTGTATGGTTTCTCCTACCACATCTCTGATGTTAGGTTAGATGTTGATTCCAAGTTGCATGATGTGAGTGTGTGTGTTTTTGTACCCAGTGATGACTGGCATCTCATCAAGTGCTTATGTCAATCTCCCTCTTGATGGTGCCACCCCACTCTAGTAGATGGATGAAATGGCAGAATGTGCTAAACGGTGTCACACCAGTTCACACAGCCGCATCGCCGATCCAGCAGCCTGGTACTAAATCCCTTTTTCAGTTGTTGTCCACGTGGAGATGGTAGGTCCTCCTTATGTCTGCGTGGGTTCACCACCCACTCCAGGTTGGCAGAGCATGATGTAAGTGTGTGTTAGTGTGTGTGTACCCAGCCATGACTGGCATTTCTTCAAGTGCTTATGTCGATCTCCCCCTTGATGGTGCCACCCCACTCTAGTGGATGGATGAAGTGGCACAATATGCTAAACGGCAACACACCGGTTGGCACAGCTGCTTCACAGACCCAGTAGCCTGGCATTACATCCCTTCCCCTGGACTGTACTGGTTCTCCTTACGTCTGCATGGTGTTAACCTTCCACATTCCTGATGTTATGTCAGTTGACAGTTCCAAATTGGCCAGGAGTGTACCCGGTGATAGACTGGCACCCATCCCAGGAGAGTTTCTTGCTTTGCACCCAGTGCTACCACTGTCCTTTTCCAACAATTAAGTGGGTTTGAGGGTAGCAGGGCATGGATGGCACCTTCAAGAACAATTCTACATACCCAGGTCCCCCTCAGGGATTCACTGTGTGTTCAGTTTATTCCAACTGTATATAGCGCCTTTGCCAGACTGTCAGATTTTCGTGAATGGCAGGACACCCTGTGACAGACGTGTATTTCTTTTTTTCTGCACACCCGCAGATGTCTTTTTCCAAGGTGGGGCACACACACACACACACACGTACAGTGTCGATGGGCAAAGTTAAGCTGGGTGGTCTTTGATCCAATGTGCCAGCTGGAATTTGTGAGTTTCAGTGGCCTCACTAAGTAATAACATGAATCATTAGCTTATGGAACGCTCTGGGAATTTTCCTGCTCATTTTCATCCTCTTATAAACACCGTTTACTGCTTCTTTCTCGTTCTTTCTTTCTTTCTTTCTTTCTTTTTGTTTTTTCAATCTGCTCTGCTAAGAAACGTCGATTCTGCTTTGTCACTTGCAATCTTGTTAAAGTGTTTGCCTTTGCCTTTGAGATTGTAAAAATAAAATAAGCTGAACGAAACCCAAACCAGCGAACAAATGTGACAGAAAGCCACCCGACATCATCAGCACCTAATCATTCTGATAATGGTGTGACGCCTGCCCGGTGCCAGCTCATGCTAGTGTGCAGCGCCAATGCAAGGGCATCAAGTCAGGGGCCGCTTAACTTTTAAATGATGAATTATGGGGCGTCTTGCTTGGCTTTCTTATTTTATTTTTTTACAGCTCTGTATAAAATGAGTACCAAATCCGTTAAATAAGTATCCAGTGGGTTATGATCTTGTTTCGTTTTTAATTTTAATTTCCTTGAGTGAATTTTGCATATTAAAACATAATCACTGTGTTATTTTGGAGTTGCCGAGTTCATTTTCAATGTTATTTCTTTGATGTGAAGTCAAGTTCTAGCAGCTTTAAATTATTTGTATCCTCTACAGCGCCATTTGGGTTTTGGCGGGTGCCGTCGTTTTGTGGCGCGGTTGCTAAGTGCTGCTATCTAATTAGCATAACTCGTAATGTCGGTTGCCGTTATCAATGTCACCTCGGACTTTAAGGGGGGAGTGTCACACGAGATTTGGATGACAACGGCGAGGCTTTACGTACGCTTTTTGAAACTTAGGCGTGAACTTCGGCTCCTAGTTAAGGTTTTGTTTTGTGGTTTGGTAAAAGATCGCTTGGTCTTCTCGGTAACAAACTCGGGTTTGATTTTTAATACGTGTTTATTCTTCTTGTCCCTAATTCAGAGGTGGGCGATGTTGGTCCTGGAGGGCCACACACACTGGCTGCAAGTTTTCATTCCAACACAGTTGCTTAATAAGAAACCAACCCTTGCCAGTCTTGGACCGTATTTAATTTGACGGCTTATTGGTCTCCAATGTTAGGTTCTTGGATTGTTGATTTTCTTCTTTTCCAAGGATATCCTCCAAATGATGTGAACCTTAAAACGGATCACTTTCAGTCCGTCACATTTTTCTCTTAAGTGTTTCATTAAGTCAAACAGTGCAGGATGAATCCACGCACAGGTGTTAATGGAAATACGTTAAGATGGAGAATGCAGGCTCGTTTGTCATTTGCATCTAATGAGGAGCCATTAAAGCAGTGAATGCAGCTGTTGAAGACGGAAATTAGCAATTAAGGGTGGGGAACCTCAACAAGCGAGACCCCTAAATCGAAGCCTCAAAATGTCACGTCAGCGATATTGGCTTCATCAGCAATAATTGACTTGTGGGGTGGAACAAAAACCTGCAGCCATTGCGGCCCCCCTAAGACCGATGCTGCCCACCCCTGTCCTAGTTATTCCTTCAGCTCTACAGGACGTAGTGGGCATTACATGAGTAACCAATGAGTTAACTCAGTTCAGTACTGAAATCTGATTTCACTAACAAACTAACCGAGTATCCAGTAAATATCTGACGAGTTACGCAAATGTCTACTAAGTACGAGATGAATTAAATGAGTATCTAACAATGAGTTGAATGAGTATAAAGTGAGTATCCAGTGAGTATCAAATGTTTAGCCAATGAGATAAATGAGCTTCAACTGAGTACCTTACGAGAGAAATCAGGTTATGCCAATAGTCCAGTTGCTCACAAAATAATTTAAGGAGTTTTAAATGAATATTCAATAAGCACTTGTCAAGTTACGTGACGTATCTGATAAGTTTGATATGAATTGAATGTGTATCTAGTGTGGAGCCGACCCGGACACAGACAGGCGGACATGTTCTTAATCCCCACCACATGTTTATTATATACAATATTTACAAAAGTCCAGTGTCACTCAGACACAAGCAAACCCCAACACACAGTCCTGGCCACACAAATGCCTCCACACTCCTCACGTGCCTTGTCCTTCTTCCACCAGACTCCAGCCCTGAATGAAGGGAGATGGCCGCTTTTATATTCTCCCGGATGAGCTCCAGGTGGTTCCTGGCATTCCCTCGTTGGCCACGCCCCAGCGTGGCGGAAGTGCCGGATGTTCTCCCGGCAGCTCTCCGGGTGTCCACTTAAATCTTTCCCCCAGCACTTCCTGGTGTGGCGGAAGTGCTGAGGCCATAAGTCCCCAAGGCATTGGGGCGCCTCCTGGCGGTGACCACGGGCCCCTACAGGGTGGGGCTTCCATGCCCTGAACCCGTGGCCCCCAAAGCAACCAGGAAGGCGGCCCCACGTGATCCCAGATGGGCGCATGCCCACTTCCGGTCCTCCAAGGCGTCCCGGCCGGGTCGTGGCCCCTGGCATCCTCGACACTAGCAATAAGTAACAGAGTTGAAAGAGTAAAAATTGAGCATTGAATGAGTATACAGTGAGTATTAGATGTTTAGCCAGTGAGATAAATGAGCTTCAACTGAATACGTTACGAGAAAAATCAGTTTACGCCAATAGTCCAATGACTAAAAATTTAGTTAAACAAATTTTAAGGGAATATTCAGTAAGTGTCTGATGAATCACATATCTGCTTAGTACGAGATGAATTAAATTATTATCTAACTAGCTGTATAGGCCTGTGCTGTAAAAAGCCTGGACTCCTAGAAACCATGGATTCTGGCACGTCAATCAATCAATGGCATCGGTTGTGTATTAGCAGCTCCATGTCAGTTTTGTTTTGCAGACGTACTTGCCCCCAACCCGTTTATCAGCGAGTTTTGCCGATGTTTATTTGTTTCGCCGATGTGCTTGCCTCGCTTGTGTGTCAATGCTGGCGGTTTCACTTTGGAAAAGAGTCACTTTCTTTGCACTTCACGCTGTAGCCTTGCACTTCCGGGCCGGACAGACAGACAGACACACTTCCACGCATAGACGTTTATTTATAAGAGGATAAGTGACAGACTTGAATGAGTAAGAAGTGAGCATCCAGTGAGTATCAAATGTTTACACCAAGAGTCCAATTTAATTTAAATTTAATCTTACTAACAAATTAATTAAATGTGCTTTAAATGAATTTCCAAAGAGTATTGAATTACATAAGAATCTGCTAAGTATGAGATGAATTAAATGATAACGATAAGTAACAGATATGAATGGGTAAAAAGTGAGCATCCTGTGAGTATGAAATGTTTAGCCAATGAGATAAATGAGCTTCAACTGAGTACCCTACAAGAGAATCCATTTACTCCCATTTAGTCCAATTTAATTTAGTTTTACTAACAAATTAATTAAATAAATTCTGAATGAGTATCTGAAGAGTTAAATGTGCATCCAGTGAGTATCAAATTAGGTCAACGAGGAGCCAGTGAGTATCAAAGGAATATGAAACATGTAACCAGTGAGTTAAATGAGCTTCCTGTGAGTTTACTACAAAAATCTGATTACTTTTGAATGAGTACCCATTATGTATCTGATGAGTTAAATGTATATACAGTTAGTTTCAAATGGGTTTAATGGAGCATCCAATGAGCATCACAAGAGTAGATGGTGAGTTTTAAAAGAGCTTCCAGTAAGCATCTGATGAGTTAAACACTGAGTATCAAATGCATCAAATGAGTATCCATAAATAGCCATAAATCCCATCCTACTTTTATCATAAAACAAAAAACTAACTAGAATTCAGAGTCGTAAGGCCAATCAAAGAGTCGTATACCACAAAGTTTAGAGCCAAGCAACGCACCAACAAAGAGGGAGTGTTCGTTTTTATCCATAATCTTGGATTACTAGGAAGCACAGGAAATTACCATATGGAACACAAAATATGTGCCGCCTTTGGATTCTCCAAAGTAGAAAGCTATTATAGAGAATTCAAGTTATTGCAATTTATATTGAAAAAGGACCAGGAAACAAAATACAAAATTTGATCATAACTTTAGTGAGTATCCAATGAGTATACAACAAGAATCCAGACAGTAAGAATCAGATAAATGAGTCTACATTAAATACAGTAAGCATCAAATAAATATCCAGTGAGAATCAATGAATTTCAAGTACATTAAGTTATTATCCAGAAAGTATCAAATGAATATTAAATTAGCATCAGATGAATATCACAATACGCAAATGCACAAAGCACACAAATAAATATCCTGTGAGGATCAAAGAAGTTATATGAGTCTCCAATGAGTTCCAAGAGGGATAAATGAGTATCCAGTGAGTAAAAGCGAGTTAAAGGAGTATCCAGTGAGTAAAAGTGAGTTAAACGAGTATCCAGTTAGTAAAAGTGAGTTAAACGAGTCTCCGGTGATTAAAAGTGAGTTAAACAAGTCTCCAGTTAGTAAAAGTGAGTTAAACAAATATCCAGTGAGTAAAAGCGAGTTAAATGAGTCTCCAGTGCATGGCAGGTGGGTTATGTAGTAGCCAATAAGATTCAGATGGCCATTAAATACTAATAATAAGAGAACCAGATGAGTTACATTAGCTCAAATGAGTTAAGTGAGCATCGACGTCTGACAAACATGAAATGAGGATCCAGCGTGTATCAAAGTAGTTTAGTACACGGCGAGAATCCAGTCAGTAGTCATAGAGTTAAATGAGAATCCAGTGAATATTCAGATTGTTAAATTATTATCCGTTAAGATCAACATCCAACGAGTATTCAGCATGCATCCAGCATGCATGAGCGTGGAATGAGTTAAATGAAGCCTACCGTGTGCAGCATCAGACTTTGTCTTGACGTGAACATGAATTTAAGGAGAAGTGGCCTTTTTTTTTAGCTCTCCCTCTGTTCTTTTCTTGGAATTTCACAAATGGGTGGACATCTCTAAAAGCCGACAGCTTCAAAGCCAGCCTTCAGCACTCTTGAGCGTTTAAATAAGGAAGACTGTGGGCACATTAGAGATGGCGTTTGGTAAAAGACGCGGACGGTAAACAAAACGTCGAGTTCAGGCTCATCAGACGTGAAGTTCATTAGAACTGCTGTAGTTTACATTTCCACTTGTAGCTTCTCATTATATTCAGTGAATGAAATTTTGAAAAGTTATGTTAAACGTCGGCAAGCTACCAATGTATTGGGTTACTTTTGAAATCTGCGTAATTTACTGCATTTTGGCTCTTCTTTGAAAATTCCAGCCACAAATGTTACACTCAGTGAAGTTATGTATACAAATTAAAGTATTCAAAATGTGGCATGGCAGTGTGATGACTGCCATTGCAACTTCAGAACTTCTGGGATCCTGGTTCAATTCCTGGTCTATCCATAATCTGTGTGCAGTTGACACGTTCATTCCTTGTGTGTCTGGAAACCCCTCCACGTCCCACAGATATCTTGTTAGCAACTCTGAAGTGACCCTCTGAATAGGGAGAGACATCTAAGAAAGTACAGCAAAGTAGATTGAAGTGGTATGGACGTGTGACGAGGAGAGACAAAGAATATAAAGGCAAAAGAGAGTATGGGAATGGATGTCCAGGGGAAGAGAAGGTGAAGGAGGCCAAAGTGGAAGGTGGAAGGATAAAATAAGAGAAGATATGAAGGAAAAGGGTGTGACTGGGGAGGGAGGTACAGGACTGAGCTGTTTGGAGAAGGTTGGTCAAGATCACCAACCCCACATAGAAGTGGGAAAAGGTGAAGAGGTATAGGCTTAAACCAGTTGGCCAGTAATGAGCTCAATGTGTGCTAAATAAATCTGAAGTGATCCCAGCATTGGGCTGATAATGCAGAATACTGCGATGTGAGGTGATCCACCACATCAGATAAAATGATACTCAGCCGATCTACCAACAATAGGCACAATGTTTCCCGATCTGAAGTGATATCACATTGATCATTCAAAAATAAGTAGCACTTATGTCAATCTGAAGTTATACTAGCAGAACTGACCTACAATGTGCAGAATGTATGCCGATCTGAAACGATTTAAACCTATGGCTGATAATGCAGGCTACTTATTCGGATGTGAAGTGATAAATGTTCTGATCTGCTGATAATGTAAATCATCCTGTGCTGAAGTCAAATTGGTCATTCGAAAATGTGTAGCACTTATGTCGATTTGAAGTTATACCATGACTGGCCTGTAATGTGCAGAACAGATACTAATCTGAAGAGATATCAACATTTGACTAGTAAAGCAGAGTAGGTACTGTGATGTGAAGCGATACCAAACTGATCTGACGGTAATGGGCAGAATGTATTCCGTCCTGAACTGAAGTCAAATTGATTGTTTGAAAATGAGTAGCACTTTCAGTATGTCGATCTGAAGTTATACCAGTCTGACTGGTCTGTAATGTGCAGAATGTATGCTGATCTGAGGTGATGCCAAGGAAATAGATTCACGTGAAATCAGTTGGCTAATAATGAACACCAGTTAACATCGATTTGAATGGACACCAAATCATTCAGCCTGTAATGAGCAGGTCCCCACATCCAATGTGAAGTGATACCAAACCGATCTGCTGATAATGAGCAGAATTTATACTGATCTTAAGTGATGTCAAATTGTAGCACTTATGTCGATCTGAAGTTAGGCCTGACTTGCCTATAATGTACCAAACTGAAGCGATATCAATATTTGACTAGTAAAGAGGAGTCGGTACTCTGATGAGAAGTGATACCAAACTGATCTGCTGATAATGGGCAGAATGCATACAGTTCTGGACAAATTGATCATTGGGACATGAGTAGCACTTACAGTATGTTGATCTGAAGTTATACCAGTCTAACTGGTCTGTAATATGCAAAATGCATGCCAAACTAAAGCAGTATCAACATTTGGTCTATAATGCAGAGCACTTACTCAGATATACGTAAAATGATTCCAAACCGATCTGCCGATAATAGGCAGAATGTATCCCGATGTAAAGTGATATCACATCGATCACTCGAAAATGAGTAGCACTTATGGTTATCTGAAGTTATATCAGCATGAGTGGCCTTCAATGTGCAGAACGTATGCCGATCTGAAGCGATTTCGACTTATGGCTGATAATGTAGACTACTTACTCAGATGTGAAGTGATACACCAAACCGATCTGCCGATAATAGATATGCTGATCTAAAGTGATATCATATTGATTGTTCATCAATGTGTTGCACTTATGTAGATCTGAGGTGATACTAGCCTGTCTCGATTATAATGTGCAGAAATATACATCGACCTGAAGCGGTATCAGCACTTGTGGAATGCTTGCTTACTGATGTCAAGTGATACCAAACCGATCTGCCGATGAGGGGCTGATTTTAAATGATATCACATCGATTGTTCGAAAATGTGTATCACTTAAGTTGACCTGAATTTATACCAGCCTGACTGGCCTATAATATGCAGAATGTATGTCGATCTTAAAGGATATCAAATAAATCTGTCGAAAATGTGTTGAACTTATGTTGATATGAAGTTATACCAGCTTGAGTGGCCTATAATATGCAGAATACCTGTATATGTTGACCTGACGCAGTGTCACCATTTGTCTGAGAATGTGGAATACTTATTGTGATGTGAAGTGATACAAAACCAGTCTGCCGACAATGTGTGCCGACCTTAAATGATATCGCATCGATTGTTCGAAAATGTGTGTCGCTTATTTCAACCTGACTGGCCTACGATGTGCAGAACGGTATGCCAATCTGAGGTGATACCAATTCATGTCAAATCGAATGGCTAATAATGAGCAGCACTTCATGTCGCTCAGTGCACAAACAGCAGAACTCACGCCAACGTGAAGTTACCCCAAACTGATCGACGTATGACGAGCAGCACTCATGCTGATGCCATCATCCCCTTTTATTTTACAGCTACAAATGCAGCTTTTCTAAGTGAATGTTGGATCTTCTCAGTCTTCGTTTATGAGTCCTGAACCTTGAAAATAGGCCTATAATCGTCATAATAAATGATAGCAGAGTCACAATGCCATTTATTGAATGGGGCCTTTAAAATGAGCTCCTGTGCATTTGCACATCAGAAAAATTGTGGTCCCCTGGGGGGTAAAGCATGAAATGATAGTCATCTGAACTGTGAGCCTGTGGCGTGCAGTGAAGCCTTTTTAATGGCCTTTTTCAGGTATATATTGTATATATATTTAAATAATGGAAGTTAATATGAATGATCCAAGTTAGTAATAGCCTCAAGCACCTCGATTTGAAAGTGTTATTACTGATTGAAGGATTCAGGTTTCAAAAGTAAGAATGCAGCTAGACCTATCTAAGTAGGAAAAGACGGATAAAATCTAATGAAATGAAACCTTAAGGACAAAGCAGGTGACAATCTCTGCACACCATCCAGGAACGAAAAAGTACGACTCTAACTCAGGTTAGGTGGCATGGTGGTGCAGTGCTTAGTGCTGCTCTCCTGGGTTCAATTTCTGACCTGGTTAGTCTGTGGTAGTGTGACGATGCGGGTCGGCTCCCTGCTCCCATCACTCTTTCAGGGAGCCTCTTGAACCCGACACCGTCAGTAATTTAATCGGGTGAGCTGGACAAGAGGACACCAAATGAAGCAAGGGGAAAAGTGCAACGTGCAGAAGTGCTTTTGTTTAAAACAGTCAAAAGCAAAAAAGTGTTCAAAGCAAGTGCAGTGCTTCTAAAAGTCAATAAATAAATAATCCTTTAAAAACAGTGAAAATGTCATGTCAGTCAGTCATTTTCCAACCTGCTATATCCTAACACAGGGTCATGGGGGTCTGCTGGAGCCAATCCCAGCCAGCACAGGGCACAAAGCAGGCACAAACCCCAGGCAGGGTGCCAGGGACAATTTAGGATTGCCAATGCACCTAACCTGTATGTCTTTGGACTGTGGGAGGAAACCCACGCAGACATGGGGAGAACATGCAAACTCCACGCAGGGGGGACCTGGGAAGCGAACCTGGGTCTCCTTACTGCAAGGCAGCAGCCCTACCACTGCGCCACCATGCCGCCACAGTGGAGGTTAAAATCCAATAAATAAATCCAACTTAAACTGAGGTGAAAACACTGGCTGAAAGCAATCCCTTCTTTAAAAAAAAAACCCGGTGCCTTCTTCAGCTGGCAGCGACTCCCCTGCTTCTCCCATCAGGTCCCTGCACCAGGGGAGCCGCCATACATGCAGCTGACTTCTCTTACTGGTCTGGTAGCCTTTCGGACCCTGGCACCATAGGGCCCCAACAGACTAAGACTTGGGTTCCACAGTGACCAGAGCCAACCACCTTCTGGTCACTCCTGTGCCTCTCGTGCACTCAGCAGGAGCGACTCAATCAAACCGCCCCAAACACCCCGCTAGGGCTCAGTTCCCAGTTGCCTTCTGCTGCCCGTGAACTGGCATTGGCTTTCATTTTCCATCTTCCCCTTCTTCCTCCTCTAACCTCTGTTCTCTTTCTCTATCTTTTTCTAATCTGTGCACTCGCGCTCCTACTATATACTGTATATAATGGGGACGTGGCACAGGTGTGGTGATTAGTAGCTCCTGGCATCAATTACAGATACAGACGATTCTTCACCTGTGCACTTAAGTGAGGAAACGCCCACACCACATTGTTTCCGAGAACCGCTCCGGCCACACTGGCACACGATTATTTATTTAAAAGTTGGCCTTTTCTTCTAAGCCTGCTATATCATAGGTAGATTTCCAGATGTGTGCAGATTGGGCACATCGGCCGATGTTTGGGACAGGGGTGTGCGTGTGTGTGCCCTCTGATGGCCTGGCACTCCATGTAGTATTGATTTTTTTTCTTACACATGACGCTGCTTCGATTAGTGACCCCTTAATGTACAAAGAGATCTCTGAACATCAGAGGATGAAAGGATTGTCAACTCTGAAGCTGCCTTTTCAGTCGTATGGCGAGTGTGAAATGAATAACCTCGACACACAAAAAAGGTTTGGGGCAGCCGCCTGCATAATTGACCCTGGCTGCACAAAAGGCAAACATTTTCAGTACAGTAGGGTACAGAGTTGAGTCCAAAACAGAACTGATCAATGGAGGGAGGGAGTCGGGTTTTAGCAGGAGGTCAGAGGAAGTGACGTCATTCTTGGGGCCGGGACTGATTGTGATGTCCTCAGAGCTTCCGACTCTGGTGTCTGGTCTGCGGGGATAAAATAAGAAGGTTTAGTGCATCCTGCCACCCCTCTTGGCCTGGCATGGAATTCCCTTATTTTGGTCCCCGTAGCTGGCCGCTATGCGCACGTGTGTGACATGAGTCATGATGATTACGGGGACTTGTGTGACGTAGCATTCCGTGACAAGCCATGATAAACAGGTTCCGTTTTTGTCATAAGTTGAAGGGATGAGCTTCTGTGTGTATGACAATCAAAAACTATTGAACGCTCACCCACAATTACAATGCATAGGGTGCTGCCACAAACAAAGAAGCAAAGTGGGTGTGGGTTATTGAGTGTAGATTGATGGGCAAAAATTGCAAATTAAGTGTGCAAAAAGTGAAAAGGTTAAAAGACTGAATCCACAGTAAATTATGATATCAGTGTTGGGGGCTTTGTGATGTAGCAGGAAGGTTCACCCGCCTAGAAATGCCTTGTGCTGGTTTAAATGAACGCCCCTCATCCTCTCCTCTTGGTGATATTTTAGAAGAGTCAAGTGGACCGGACTGGCGAGCTTCATTGGAATGAATGGCCTGTCCTCGTCCCGATTGTTCTGATGTTCGTCACCATTGAGTGTTCAGTTCAGATCTCCTCTAGCTAAGAAACCTCTCTGGCAGTCGGGTCCAGGGAATGAAGTTAGATTGGTATCATTGGCACTCCACGTGCCTGGTTTAAATCGTATCTCTCTGATCGTACACAGTTTGTACAGTTTGCCCAGTTGTTAGTGGTGTTCCCCAGGGCTCTGTCTATTTATTATTTATCTACTGCCCCGTGGTCATATCTTTAGGAAATTTAATATTCATTTTCACTGTTATCTGCGGTGGGCAATTGACTCCAGCAGACCCCCGTGACTCTGTAGTTAGGATATAGCAGGTTGGATGATGGATGGATGGATTTTCACTGTTATGCTGACGACCCCCAGCTCCATCTGTCTACTAAGCCTGATTCCATTCTTCCACCTTCTTCCCTCTCTGACAGACTGCAGGAAGTTAAATCATGGCTGTCTGCTAATTTTCTTAAATTAAATAGTGATACAACAGAGGTTAACTAAATCTGTTTTCGATAAATGTGATAAGATTTCATTGACTGTTGATAATACTCTAATCTCTTCTTCATCCCAGGTTTAGGTATTACTCTCGATAAAATTTGAGGCACATATTAATAATGTTACTCGGTCGGCATATTTCCATCTACGTAATATCAGCCGTTTGTGTCCATCTCTTTCAGCTCCCAGCACTGCTCTTCTTGTTCATGCTCTGGTCACGTTCCCTATTTGATTACTGTAATTCTATCTTTTCTGGTCCTTTACAAACTCCAGTTGGTTCAGAATGCTGCTGCTGCTCGTATTATTACCAGAATCCCTTCCATAGAACACATCACTCCTGTCATTCAACAGCCTGACCAGCTCTCTATTAAATATTGAGTTTAAGATTCTGCTTATTACTTAGAAGACCCTTCATAATCAGGCGCCTCCTTATCTTTCTGATCTTTTTCACATCTCCATTCCTTCTCGTATCCTTAGATCTTCTTCATCATTCAATCTTATTAGAGCTCTTGCTCACTTGACTGCCATGGGGGGGTTTTGAGCTTTCAGTTGCGCGGCCCCTTGCCTCTCCCTCATGACATTTGTAATGTCGACTCTCTTCCTACCGTTAAATCTCATCTTTAAACACAAGCTGGCTTATTCTGTCTAATCAGTTTTGTTCAGTTTTATTATTGTATATATTCTGGTTTTATTGTACTGCAATATTTTATTAATTCTATGTTGTTATTAATGTGCTCTGTAAGGTGCCTTGCAAGGCGCCTATAAATAAAATTATTATTATTATTAGACGTCACCAGCATTTGCACCACACAGTCGTCGGGTGACATTCAACAACATGTTAGCAGACTTGTTTGATTCTGAGAAACAACGAGCGAGCGTGAAGTGCTTGGGCCCGCCAGTTGGACTACGTGGAATTTTGGCTCGCGTTTCATTCTCGGGTTGAATGCTTCTTTTCTTAACAGTGTAGAAGGCCTTCGCTGACATTTCATTTAATACCTTTCCATTGGGTGCGACCATTTTTCGATGATCACATTTTTCCCTGTTCCTCCCAGTATTTTGATTTGGCGGGATTATAAGGAAGTGAGTGATGGAAGTTTCAGTTATCGTCATGTCAAGAGATTAGCTGGCACCCAAACGCAACGTGCAGGGCTTATAATGACTTGCAGCTGCTCTCTGTCTCTGTGTTACTCACTGAGAGGCCAAAGAGATTTTTTTTATTTTGTAATAAGAATATTGTGGCGTCTTATCAGGGGCCTGCCGCGCATTACGAGCAGTCGGACCACTCAGAGGCTTACAACTCTCTTGGAACAAATGGTTTGTGTTGCACAGTTTTGACAGCTTCAGTCAAAATAACCAAACTAAGAGCTGTGCTTTAAGAGAGTGCTCTTTAACTTGTGTGAAATGATTTGTGTTTTTATTTTTGAGCTTTTGTTTAAAGTACCAAAAAACAAATCAACTGACATACAGTATGTCTAGAATGTTTAGTAGGACCACCACCCCTGTCTGACCTCCAGAGACGAGCAAACAAAATACAACAACACAGTGAAACGAGGACAAGAAATGACAGAGGAGCTTACGGAGCTAAGAGTCTGCATGGCACAGCTAAACGTTGACAGCCAATCCAGACTGGCACAGAATGGTTGGTGTGATGCAGAAACCCACCCTGGACAAGGGTGCCAGTCCATCACAGGGCATACCTATGGGCCCTAAAGAGAGCTGGCATCTGGAGAGGACAGTGGGGCTTGTCAGGAGCACACTACAAAACAATAAAAGAATAATGAATAATCATAATAATAATGCAAAATGGCTAAACGTAAAAATATATCAAAATAAAAAAATATATATATATATAATAATTAACTGCCCTGTGATGGGCTGGTGTCCCATCTGGTACCATTTCCTGCCTTGCAGTGCTGCTGCTGTTAGCTCCGACATCTCAGCCCTGAGTGGGACCAGCAAGTGCGACTGGGGGCAAAAAAAAAAAAAAATAGCCTGAGGGATGCTTAATAATAATAATAATAATAATAATAATAATAATAATAATATATAATTTATAAACTGATTGATGCACACTAATAATAAACTATAAAACCTGAAATTAAAAGATTCTGCTTCTTGTATCACTAATAATAGGAATAAGAATGATACATTTTTTTTATTATTATTTTTATTAATTTTATTGCACTCCATACAAAGCAATCAAGTTTTTACAAAAAGAAAAATAGAGTTAAGAACAGATCGATCCCCACCCTTGATAAGAATAATACATTTAATAATAGAATGATGGATATATGAGAATGAAATTGAAGATTCATTGACTGATGAATAGATGAATAAAAAATAATAATCCTGACACAAGGTTTAAAAATGCTTGGGTGGATGGATAACAAGGCAAAATCTGAAAAAGTAATACTAATAAAATAATGTCAATACATAAAAAATGATGAATGGCTAATAATACACATTAGAATACAAAAAATGGTGAGATTGATGAATCATAATAAGAAAATGAAAAATACTTGGATTGATGTATGGAGTTAATAATAATATTTGAATTAATTATTATTGCTATGATGAATGAGCAGTAATGCAAAATAATAATAATGGAAAGAATTGGAGAGATGGATGGATGATAATAAAGCTAAAAATCCATCGACTGATGAATGGATGGATAATATTAGTGATGATAACAGAAAGTTTAAAAGTTTGTATTAATGGATAGATAATTATACTAAAAAACTTAAAATTCATAAATGGATAATAATAATAATAATAATAATAATAATAATAATAATAATAATAATAATAATTCAAAAATAAAGTTTGGGTGATTACAAAATAATACAAGAAACAAATAAGTAAATGGGTAATACTATTCAGAACTCATTGACTGATGAATGGCTGTATAATTATTATTATTATTATTATTATTATTATTATTATTATTATTATTGTTATTGTTATTATTATTATTAAAAAATAAGCAATAAAACAACAATAATAATAATTATAAACTATAAAACAGCAATAGTAATAGTAATAATAATAATAATGCGTATATTTATATCATATAATAATAATAATAATAATAATAATAATAATAATAATGTGAAAACAGTCAATAATAGTAATAAATTCAAAAATAACATGTAGGTAATATAAAGAATAATAATAGACATGCTGGATGAATAGATGAGTGATGACATTAGAAATACATAGATTGATGAATTGCCAAATAAATAAATAAAATCTGAAATTCATAAATGGATAGATAGATAACAAAAGTACAAAATTTGAATATAGTTGATGATGATAATTGTTATTATTAATGATAATGATAGTAATAATGGATGTGAATTCCAATGTAATACTACAGGTGATACATAGATAGGTGATAATAAAATTGAAAATTCATTGACTACTGAATGGCTTTTGTAATAATAATAATAATAATAATAATAATAATAATAATAATAGTGTACAATTTGTTAGTGTGTTTTATCCCATTAGGGTGTGAACCCCTGGGGTTGGCTGATGTGGTCTGCACCAACTCAAGTCCTTCTGACCATTTTTTGGGGTTGTTCTTTATTATAAGGGTGTCATTTTCTGCCAAACATATGGTCCAAAATGGGCCTAAAAAAAAGAGGGGTTTTCAGATCAAGAGGACCCCCAAAATCTTGATGTTTTGCATAAATAGCCATCAGGATGATTTAAACGTTATGTCTTACATGGAGGTTTTCTCGTGCCGATGAGTGATTTCTAAGTGTTCAGAAGTCACTCTTATGATAAAAAACGAAACAATAAAGAGTTAATAACTTAACTGTGGCCGCATTTGAATGTTTCTTATGAGTGTAAATCTCACACTTGTTCTGTTTTCTAAATGAAGAACAAGAGAAGTAATCTGAGATAATTAAACAATAGCCCAATTAGAAAATGAGTGATGGGAACAAAATCCAGAAATGGAAATGGCTTTGGGGTCTACTGGCGCAGCCCTTTTCACATGGACAGTGCATTTTGTGGCACAAAGCCCCCATCTCCTCAGAGTGGTCCCGTCAGTTTGATGGCCTGGACAATTTGCAGACATCAGTTCAGCAGAGCCTCTTTGGCGTGAGGTGGACTGGGAGGTCCGCTGCCCAGAATTTGCCAGAAGTGTGTGACACTGCGGAGTAAGCCAGGACCAGGATTCATAAGGGATGTTTCAGGCTGTCCTGGGGGTAAACGGTGGTCCTCCTAGCCACTGGAGTGGTGGGCCTAAAGAGGTGGCTGCTGAGGGGTGTCTATGTTCTGGTGTATATAAAGTATAAGGGGAAAACCATACAATAAAGTGAAATATGCATCATAACATTATACCTCCATTAATCACTTTGCTAAAGTTGTTCTTCACCGACGTCCTAAAACCGGACCGCCGTGTTCTTGTGCCTTTTGTTGCAGCGTCCTGCTTTAAAAGTCGCCGCTTGCATTTCTTTCCTCGACTCCGTCCACAGCTGTCACCAATTCAGCTGTCAGCAGGCCTATTCGTGTTTACCTTTTTGAGGAGAATGGAGCTTCATTTATGTATAAGAGATGGCGAACGCTTTCAAAAGATAAAGTAAATATTTGCACAAGGGAATGCGGTGACATTAGTGGGTCTTCTAATGGAGTTTCGAGTTTTCATGTCCCCCTCTATTTTGTTTTCGCCTCCGCTTTGTGAATGAGCCGTTTGATGGCAGGGGCAGCCATTGGCTTCCAAAAGGCCTACAGGGTGACGGAGTTTAGCAGCAAGTCGTGCATTAAATGTTTTCTTTGTGCGTTCACTGCAGAAGTTTCACAAGCGACCTCAGTAGAAGATAAGTTAACCATTTTATTTTTAATTTGTTTTATTTACTTCATTTAAGGGTGAGCACATTTTTGTTTTATCACCAATGTGGTGAATGCGTGAGATGGCAGAGTCCCAAAAGTAGATGAGGTGCCAACTGCGACACCCTATTTAATATTTCTTTTTAAAAATCAAAAAGCTGCAGTTAACTGAACAGGCACACGATGGGGGCGCTAGAACACAAAATATTCATCTGCTTCGTCTAACTGGAAGGTCCGCCCTGCTGCGAGTCTGGGTCGATGTGAGGCGCCACCTTTCGTTTTTGGGTTCGGCCATAGTGTGCTGGAAGTTGTGTGTCAAAGTGTGCCATGTGGCCGTGGCAGGCATCACAGCCCAACGCTAATCGTCACCAGAGCCATGGACTGTCATCATAAGCAGTTCCTACAGGTGTCCCAACTTTTGTTGATTACTTACAAGCCCCCTATGCTTGTGTAAATAGCATTTGTGCTCCCATCTCCAGTGCGAACGCAGAATGGTTGTCCCACTCTTCCAAGACGACAATCGTCACGTGCACATGGCTGGAACGGAGTGTGATTGGCACAAAGCACATCTCGACTGACCTGCAGATTTAAATCCCACAGATCATCTGTGGGACCGTTTTGGAGCAACGAGTTAAATGCCGGCTGGAGTCCTCTAAGGAATCAAGCCGAACTGTGCGATTTGGTACTGGAAGAGTGGATGGAAATTGAAATTCATCTACAAATTGGGCAGAATTGGTGCCGTTCATAGGCCTCATGGCCATAAGATAAGATTTAAATAGGGGGTGACTTGTTTTATTTATTTTTTTGGTCCAGTGAGTTTCTAATAATATAAATGACATTGGGGTGGCACAGTGGGTAGCGCTGCTGCCTCACAGTTAGAAGACCCGAGTTCGCTTCCCAGGTTCTCTCTGTGTGGAGTTTGCATGTTCTACCCGTGTCTGCGTGGGTTTCCTCTCACAGTCCAAAGACATGCAGGTTAGGGGCATTGGCAATTCTAAATTGCCCCAAGTTTGTGCTTGGGGTGTGTGTGTGCATGCCCTGCGGTGGGCTGCTGCCCTGCCCAGGGTTTGTTTCCTGCCTTGCGCCCCGTGTTTTAACTCCCCCTGTAGTTAGGATATATCGGGTTGGATAATGGATGGATGGATAAATGACATTATGTGTGCGTGTGCGTCCTATGAGGGATGAGTGGTCCGGTTTTGGCTCCTGATGCTACCAGAGTGGACTCCTGCTCATCCCAATCCCTTTAATGGAGCAGGTGGCTTTAAAAACGGAGTGTACGAACGGCCATCTTAGCTTTGTCTGAGTCCAGCAGGTGGGATCACCTAATAAAAAGAAAAGAGCCCAAAGCCATCTTGTTGTTTGTAAACTTTTTGAAAAATTCACTTTTCTTCTTTTTTGGCGATGGATCGACTGTAATATAAAAAAATCCATTCGAGGTTGGGCTGCTGCAACGCCTCTCTGCTTGGGGAGCCCCCTTAAGTGAATTGCGTCCCTCTCGGCAGTCAGACCATTCTTCTACTGTGCCGGCTTGACAGAAATAAAACCTGAATAATTTATTAGTCTCATACCGTATTTAGCTTTGTACGGTCGAGGGGGTGGCGGCCTGCAGCTCCGCCGTCCGCATCTCGGTTGCGTGTAGATGAACTGTTGTATGTGGTGCCCAATTGCAAATGAACATCTGGAGTGTATATTGGTTCCATGTGTGAAAATGAGATCAGCCCAAATAATGACCAGAATCAATCAGGCCTCAGCGTACAAGTAATGTACACGGGGTCCTACTGATTTGTTAGACAGCTCAAATTGGCAGAACCTTCCATAATTAGGCTGCAATTGGCTACGATTAGCCTGGCTTCAGACCCTGACCAATCATTAATTTGAACCCCCCAAATATTTGGAAAAGCAAAATCAGCTGCAAGTTATTTGTCAGGACCCACCTTTCATAGCAGCCCTAATTGTTTTAGACAAACAAGCAAGCTTGTGGCTTTGTCGTTTTTATACAGGAAGACATGAATTCTTTGATCCATACAATATTCTTCAGCCGAGCCTTAGAGCTATTTACCGAGGAGATTTGCTCTCAGACAGACAGTGGGATGACTGTTACAGCCTGAAGAGCCAGAGAGACGGCGAACGAACTCACTTTGTGGGATTGCTGCCACTTTAGTTTGAAAGGAACGGGGGTGGGGGGGGGTTTGAGGAGATCGAAAAAGTCGCTCTGTAAATCATGATTAAGTCCGATTCGTACAATTCACTGAAGAAATGATGTTTCGATGTGTGGGCTCTCCTAGTTACATGTAAAATATACAAGCAGTCATTGTGAGAGGAAGAACCGGAGGAAGGCCGGCAGAACAGGCAAACTTCCCGCACAGGTTTCATTTCATTACAGTGGAGCAGCGCTAAGCAGAACATGATGGCGATGGCCTCTGCTGTGTTGTTAGTCGGAGTTAAGGCTCCCATCGACAAGCCTGGAGCAGCTAGCACAGTCATCAGCTCCCGGTTGGTTCAACATTTTGCAGCTCACTTCCTGGTGCACACACGATTGCAGCCGCCCTGCACGATTCACTTAACGAACCGCTGCGACCAACGACCATTATAAAACATAGCAACTGGTGACCAACCCGGTGACTGAGAAACACTGACATTTCTATTTTGGCTGTGCAGCCCACTTCATGATCCACCACCATAAACTACCATTAAAAACAACAGCAACACGTGACCCACCTGGGGCAGCCCACCTCCTATGACCCAGTGATTGAGAAACACTGATTCAGAGCAAGCTGAACATTTCCATTATGGTTACAAGAAAATCATTAACGCCGACTCCCCATTGGTCAATAAACACACTTGAAAATATGAATGCAGAATATGTATAGGTTTCCTTGGAAACATGTGGACCTCTGGTCCTCAGATAAAGGCAGTTTAAATAGAGCAGTCAACTTTTTTGGTGTTATGACCCCCTTGGGGTGGAGTTTGGGAATTTCCCCCTTTGTGATTCAAGAACGAGTGTCAGAGACCCCTTGGTGAATTGAGTTTGATTATCACAGCGGTTCCCCCTTGTAGATTCAAGCACGACTGTCAGAGTGGGGTGGAAGGCATCTCCCTTGGTGAATCGAGCACCAGCTTTTGCAGTCATCAAAGTTGAGGGGGCAAATCAAGTGCGATTGTCTGAGTGGCGATCCTGCGCAACCCACTTCATGATCCACCATGATAAATTACCCTTAATAACAATAGCAACGCGTGACCCACCAGCGGCTTTCTGCCTTCTATGACCCAATGATTGAGAAATACTGACGTAGAGCAATCTGAACATTTAGCTAAATATATGCTTGATTTTAGTAGATACAATTGAAAGAGAGCAGTACTGTGCCATTCACACTGATTCCCTATTGGTCATCAAACACAATTGAAAATACTAATGTTGAATTATTATACTGTACAGTAGGTTTACTTACAAACATGCAGACCTTTGGACATCCAAGTAAAGATGGTTCATATTGAGGAGTTTTTCTCAACTTTCTTGGTTTTGTGACCCCCTTTTTCCTTTATAAGTGTATTTGTAAACCACTTTGTCTGATTTGGGGATGGCATCCCCCTAGGGGCGAATCAAATGCAGTGATCACAGTGGTTCCCCCATGATGATTCAAGGGCAATTTTCAGAGCCGTGGAATCTCCATTATTGAACAGAGCAACATCTGCTTTTACAAATCCCATACCGAATCGCATATAACAGACATATATGCCTTGCATTTGTCATTTCAACAGATGGCACAACACAAACATTAACAACACTTTTACAAATCCCATACCAATTGGCATATAACAGACATATATACATTGCATTTGTCATTTCAACAGATGGCACACCACAAACATTAACACCACTTTTACTAATCCCATGCCAAATGGCATATAACAGAGCCATATGCATTGGATTTGCCATTCCAGCAGGTGGCACATTGCAAAGATAAATCCTGCTTTTACTAATCCCATACAAAATAATATATATAACAGATGGAGTATCACAAACATTAACACTGCTTTTACTAATCCCATATCAAATGTCACATAACAGAAACATATGCATTGTATTTGTCATTCCAACAGATGGCACACTGGAAACATTAACACTGCTTTAACAAATCAAATTCCAAATGGCATATAACAGAGATGTTTGCATTGCATTTACAGTATGTGTGTGATGCTCAATCTGTTGGAATAACAAATGCAGTGCATTTTATTACAACATGTATTACAAAATACATTCCAATAGATGTTGCACTTCTAACGTTAACACTGAGGTGTACGTTGATTACTTGGATTTCAACTCGTCTTACATGAGTGGTATAACTAGTGACATGATGAAACCGTTTCAAAATTAAATGGACCCAGTGCATATTCATTGCACTGTGGTGGTTAACACATTAGATTACATTTCATTTTGATGCAAATACAGTAGTCTTCCATATGGCACAGAGCACAACTTCTTATTTTATTTAATTTTTAAGTCATACCGAGGTTAAAAATGTGAGAGTCCCAACACGTAACGACACATTTCGCCGTTGTATTCTCCTTCAGCAGTTCTCCTTCAGTCGTTGAAGCCGCCAAGAGTCGGAGCTCTCTGAACACGGACTTTCAGGGAGCTTCTCCCGAACAAAGTCATGACTTGAGAAAACCGTCCCAAAATGAAGCGCACCCCGTGCTTATGCATCGCACTGCAGTACAGTTAACCGGTTAGATTGTATTTTATTTTGGCTCCAAGAATCTCCCATCTTGCCAGGCATTAATTTCACTTCATTTTAAATCGCCCCAAATTGCAAAGAATTTAGCCTACAAATTAGCGTGAGCAGAAAGAAGCCTCTTATCTCAGACTCTATCATACATTAGCAGGTATTTGTTGCTGACAAATTACAAAGTTTTTAATTAAATCGCGGTCTAAAAAAAAAAGAAGTAAAAACACCCATATGCAGCTCTCTGAGTCTCAGCGGCGCACAGGCAGTGGCGCATTTACGGTGGGAGCGCTCGCTCCGGGGGACGAAGTGAGATTTAGGAAATTTTTTTTAAAGCTTAATGCCAATGAATACTTTTGGACTCTGATGTCTGGGAAAATTAACAAAAGAAAAAAAAACTCTTTGCATCAATTTGACAACTTTTATAATTTAAGATCTTTAGCCTATGAGGGGCCACACCTTCTGCGCGATTCTGTAAATCTCCGAGAGCAAGTTTGGTCAAGTTCACAGGCAGCGGCAGCGGCAACAACAGGCAGGTAACGTCGTTATCTCTTTGTTAACGTCTGCTTTCTATTCTTCTCTTTTACCCCCCACCGCAGGCTTTGGAGTGGAGCCCACGAAACAAAGCATTAAGAAAACACACTTGTGCCCTGGAATGTGTGTATTAGCGCGAGATTATTTCCTATTAGTAGATTAGCTGCGAGGCGATTGGCTCCAAGAGGGTCTTAGAGGCTATTTTGTTTTGTAACTAATTCAAGCCATGGGAGAGGAGGACGGCCGCAAAAAGAGAAGGAGAATAAGCCGCTGCTGTCATAGAAACCGGAGTTCACTGTGCCATTGTGCGCCGGCGAGGTAAAGAATGAGGTGGCGCAGCAAAAGCTGTGGCTTTGTTCACCCAGCGACGGGGCTCCTTTCTTACAAGATGGAAGAGCCATCAATGCGCGCATTATGCGGCAAAATTGGAAAAAAAGACAAAAAAGGGAAAAAGGAGTCGGGACCGGCGAGCGGAGCGGAGCAATGTCTTCAGAGTTCGGCATTCTTGGAAGGAATTCTTGGGGGTTGGGGGGTTGTGGATAGCCATCCCGTAAAAAAAAAAAAAAATGGGATGTAGGAGCAGCCAGAATGACTTTGTGGGGGGTTTACGTGTATGTGTGTGTGCAGCCGCTTCCCAATACCACCACCCCGTGAAACTACACAGAATGTGGAACAAGAAGTCTGGCCCACTCTAATCGGGTGAGGGCTTCTCGCTTTCCATGTCAGAGCCCCCAGAGTCTCAGGAGAGGACTTGGAGAAGAGCAGAGCTTCCGTAAGTGGCAGAGCGCCCGCTGTGCGAAATCGGAGGCTGCGGCTTCACCTTCACGTTAATACCAGTGGGGTCTTTGCGGAACAAATACCTTCAAAAAGCTGGCCTTGTTACTTCTGTTTTAACATTAAATAAATAAATGATAGCACTCCGCTCCCCTTAAGTGGATAAGTGCGTTTGATAAATAGTTAGGTAGCTATGAAAGGCACTATATAACACACTGATAGATATGAAAGCCATGATGTGATACAGTAGATGTGTGAATAGATAGAAAAGGCAATGTACAGTAAGTACGTATAATATAGGTAGGTAGATAATAGAACACAACGTGCGTTACAGCCGGAGATCAACAGGTAGATTTGATAGATAGATAGATGAGAAATGCACTATATAATAGGTAGACAGATAGATGTGAAAGGTACTACTAGATAGATAGATAAATAGATAGATAGATAGATAGATATGAAAGGCACTATATGATAGATAGATAGATAGATAGATAGCATCCTGTAAGGTCCAGTCAGCCAAACCACAACTTTTAGATAGATAGATGTTTTAGTGTAGTTGGCAGGATCAGATATATAGATGTGAAATGCACTATACAATAGATAGATCAAAAGGCACTACATGATAGATAGATAGATAGATAGATAGATAGATATGAAAGGCACTATATGATAGATAGATAGATAGATAGATAGATAGATAGATAGATAGCATCCTGTAAGGTCCAGTCAGCCAAACCACAACTTTTAGATAGATAGATGTTTTAGTGTAGTTGGCAGGATCAGATATATAGATGTGAAATGTACTATACAATAGATAAATCAAAAGGCACTACATGATAGATAGATAGATAGATAGATAGATAGATAGATAGATAGATAGATAGATAGATAGATAGATAGATAGATAGATGAAAGTTAATATATAATAGATAGTGTAGTTGGCAGGATTAGATAGATAGGTAGATGTAAAAGGCACTTTTTGAGAAATAGATCAGCATGTAGATATGCTACACAGTCTCTACTACAGCAGACAGTTACATAGTTATGAAAGGCACTATATAATAGAAATAGACAGTTATGAAGCACCTATTTTATATATTGGTAGGCTGAGTTATGTAAAGCACTATATAACATAGATATGAAGATATAAAGAGCACTATATGTTATAGATGCATGGATAGACATGAAAGGCGCTATATAATATAGACAGATATGAAGCACCATGTTTTATATATATAGGTAGATAGAGATATTGAAGGCATATCAAATTTGCTGGGTTCGCAGGTCACGTTGTTCTCCCAAGATTCCCTTGAAAATCTGCAGAGCGGCCAACTTAGGCAAACTTTCCCCTCCCCCAAAACACCCCATGATGCTTTGCAAGGCCAGCATGACATCGCAGAGCTGTAGCAGCCCTGTTAGATATTGATGTCACCCCCTGATCTCGCTTGTGTAGAACTTGTGAGTGTAGCCCACCTCACTGTGGACAAGTGTGTGTGCAATGGAAGAAAAAAAGTACAAGGAAGGCGTCTGCACAGTCAACTTGGAAACAAAAAAATGTGTGCTACCGCTTGGTGACAGTGCCTGTCGGTGCCCTACGAAGATTAAAACTCTTGTGACCGCAATATTTGAAGCCAAGTTATGTGGCATTGTTGTCATCCCATCCATACACCGTATTGCACCACATGTTGGAATGAAATAACAGGACCACTGCAGTGCAGCATACACTTAAACACAGGGCACACCCAAGACAAGAACTGAACTTTACTGTAGATAAATAAACAATTAAAAAATAGAATGAAAAATCGAAAAAATAGAATAGAGCAAATAGGTAGTAATAGTTTAAAACAGACAGTAACAAACAAATAATAAAAAACTGCCCAGTGGTATCAAGTGTCACAAATGTACAGCATATAAATACACTGCTAGGTGCAAATCTGAGGGCAAGTGGGGTCAGCACTGAGATTAGAGTGCGGACCACCAAGGGGTAGACGCTGTTGGAGAGCCTGGTAAGACCGGGTTTGGATTCTATAATACCTTCTGCCAGATAGACGTAGGAGAGTGAGACCCTGGGAGGGGTGGCAGTGTTTTTTCTTACTACAATGTGGACTTGTCCTTCAAAATCAAATTAATTCAAATGTAAGAAAAAGATGTCTGTTGCATTAGCGGTGCTAATTGGCCGCTAATTAAGAAAGTGGCTGAAACAAAGTCTTATAGCCCTGGCAAAGGACAATAATGGGGAAATGTCACCCCCTGCTGGCCAGAAAGTGCATACACATGTTGAAATCACTATTTCCAAGCAGGACGCCATCCAAGTAGCGACTGAGCGGAGCCCTGCTTAGCTTCTTTTAATTGACTTTAGCACCAGAAACTTGAGGCTTTAAAACCAAAGCCAAGAAAATCAATGACAAAATAAGTTAATCAAAGGCACGCTTAATAACAACAACCTCACAACACTATAATTAAATAGAGGCTGATCTAATAAATAAATGACAGTATCTAGATTTTTTAAATAGGAATCTTAAAATAGGACTAAATCTTAAATAGATTCAACGCAGTGGGTCTTGTGGCAGGTTGGGGTCTCTGCTCTCATTCCGACATCACAGGCTGCCACACAGGACTTTGATCAGGTGCTGGTGATGCAGAACGCCACCGCAGAAGAACTGGAAAAGAAAACAGAAGAAAGGAAAGATTAATCAAGATTAAAGGTTCATTCAAAAGTATGATAATTCTGTGCATGTCTAGTTTATT
Organism: Polypterus senegalus; assembly: GCF_016835505.1. Taxonomy (NCBI): domain Eukaryota; kingdom Metazoa; phylum Chordata; class Cladistia; order Polypteriformes; family Polypteridae; genus Polypterus; species Polypterus senegalus. The sequence goes on from NC_053168.1 coordinate 128,743,828, forward strand.
TTCAGTAGAACTAAATTGTAGTTGCAAGAAGGCCAGATGAACAAATTGGGCATTCAGGATTATTTTTTAAAAATAATCCACAGTATTTACCTGGCACGGCTCTATTGGTAACATATTCCAGACATTTGGTGCATAGCAGCAGAAGGCCTCCTCACTATTTCTTTTCTACTTGGCTCTTGGAATAATAAGCAGACCATCATTAGAAGATCTAAGGTCAGGACTTGGAATGTATATAGGAAGGAGTGAGATCATTTAAAGCTTTAAATACCATGATTAGTATTTTAAAGTCAGTTCTAAAAGACACGGGTAACCAGTGCAATGACGCCAGAACTGGTGTGGTGTGCTCAGATTTTCTATTTCGTGTTGCTGCATTCTAAACGAACTGCAACCAACGGATGTCCTTCTTGGGTGGACCAGTTAGGATTACGTTACAGTAACCTAACCGATTGAAAAGAAAAGCGTGAATTCATTTCTTGGCAATGTTATAAGAGGTCTAACTTTTGTAATGTTCCTTAATGCAAAAATGCAGTCTTTGTAACCTGGTTAATGTATGATTTAGAGTTTAGGTCAGAGTCCAGGATTCCACTGAAATTCTTTACTTCCAGCTTGACTTTTAGAATATGACTACTGTTACTGCTTAATAGATAAATAGATGGATGTGAAAGGCATTATATAATAAGTAGATAGATATGAAAGACACTGTAGATTGATAGATGTTTTAGCGTAGTTGGCAGGATTAGATAGATAGATAGATAGATAGA
>NC_053168.1:129045088-129151074 GCF_016835505.1 Polypterus senegalus
AAAGTGTGACGACATCTGGGGACAACCCGATAAAAAGTGTGTAGTGAGTAGAAGTGAAATTCTGCTCTGTAAAGACTTCCTAAAACTCCCGAACCCCCCAAGTCCTCCAGTCTGTGAAGTTTAAACTGCTGCTGGGGTTTCGGGAAGAAAGTAAAAGAAACTAAACAAAAGACTTTATGCTGAGAGACCTGATGCAGTTCTTGGGAATATTACCAATAACTGAAACGTAATAATTGATTTGCAGGTTGTAATGAGTGCTGAGACAGACAGACAGACAGACAGACACACACACACATAGACCACTGCAGCTTCTGGGCTCCACGTGTTCAGGAAGTGCTTCTGTCTGCTGCGATATCTGTCTGTCATTTTACATTATTGTGTGACATAACAACAGCACACAGAGTTTAGATGAGCATTGTGGTCTACGGGGGTACCACGTGTTAAAATGGCACAGCTATATTCTGGCACTGCACTTTTGCATTTACAACTAGACAGCAATATTTTTCTGGTCAGTCGTCCCCCTTGGGCTGTTTTTCTTGGCTGCAAAGAAGAAGATAATGTTAGCGTCAGCGCCCCCTCTCGTTTTGGGGTGGTATTGCTTACCTTGTCAGAGTCAGGAAGGTGGTGCCCGGACGTACTTGCCTGACAACCTTTTCTGGCTTTGTGTCTGTGTCCTCTGCCTGATGTTCAGGTGGCCTGATCAGAGTTGATAACGTCTTCATCTGAGGAGCGCTCCCAGTACCTGCACTTATACACCATCATCCCATCACAGTAGAACAAAACTTCACATATTCTGCTGAAAGTGGTTCACTTGGGACTGCCGTTCATTCATCACCTCCAATCTGGATCTGGACTCTGTTTGAATTTTGTACTGTGGTGTTTGTCATTGAACATTTTGTACTTAGTGTTTTGTTCTGTGTTATTCATTCAGTCTCTTTCCACCGATTATCCAAAATCAGGTAGTGGGGACAACAGTCTTAGCAGTGCCGCCTATATGTCTCTATCCCCAGCCACACTTGTCACCTCATATTGTTCGATCCCAAGGCATCCCCAGGCCATCTAAAATAGATAGAGTCTTATGAAAACGTTTGGGACCCCCTCTCAGCCTGCATAATAATCGACTCTCCTTTCAACATAAAGATATCAGTGGTCTGTCTTTCATTTCCTAGGAGTACTGCGGTGGTTTCCGGACAAAGATTTTTAGTGACGCAGTATTTAGTTATGAAATTAAATCAAATGTGAAAAACTGGCTGTGCACAAATGTGGGTCCCCTTGTCATTGTGCTGATTTGAATGCCTGTCACCCCTCAGTGCTGATTACTTGGTTGGATGAGCTCCTTAAGCCTTGAACTTCATAGACAGGAGTGTCGAGTCATGAGTGGTCAAAGGTATTTAAGGTGGTCAATTGCAAGTTGTGCTTCCTTCCCTTTGACTCTCCTCTGAAGAGTGACAGACAGCATGGGATCCTCAAAGCAACTCTCCAAAGATCTGAAAACAAAGATTGTTGAGTCTCCTGGTTTAGAGGAAGGCTACAAAAAGACATCTCAGACGTTTAAACTGTCAGTTTCAACTGTAAGGAGTGGAATCAGGAAATGGAAGGCCACAGGCACAGTTGCTGTTAAACCAAGCCAGGTGTGGCAGACCAAGAAAAATACAGGAGCGGCACATGAAGAGGCAGGATTGTGAGAATGGTGACAGACAACCACAGATCACCTCCATAGACCTGCAAGAACATCTCGCTGCAGATGGTGTATCTGTACATCGTTCAACAATTCAGCGCAATTTGCACAAAGAACATCTGTATGGCAGGGTGATGAGAAAGAACCCTTTCTGCACTCATGCCACAAACAGAGTCGCTTGTTGTGTGCCAATGCTCATTTAGACATTTTGGAACAAAGTGCTTTGGACTGATGAGACAAACATGGAGTTATTTAGTCAGAACAAAAAACGCTTCACATGGCGGAAGAAGAACACCGCATTCCAAGAAAAACACCTGCTACCTCCTGTCACATTTGGTGGAGGTCCCATCATGCTGTAGGGCTGTGTGGCTGGGGTTGGATATTCCAACAAGACAATGACCCAAAACACTGTTGGAAATCTACAAAGGCATTCATGCAGCGGGAGAAGTACAATGTTCTGGAATGGCCGTCACAGTCCACTGACTTGAATATCATCGAAAATCTATGGGATGATTTGAAGCAGGCTGTCCATGCTCGGCAGCCATCAAATTGAACTGAACTGGAGAGATTTTATATGAAGAATGGTCAGAAATACCTCCATCCACAATCCAGACCCTCATCACAGGCTATAGGATGACAGCGTTGAGAGGCTCAAAGGAGCAAAAGGAGGCTCAGCTAAGTATTGATGTCATATCTCTGTTGGGGGGGCCCACATTTATGCACATGTCTAATTTTGTTATGATGCATATTTTCTGTTAATCCCATAAATTTAATGTCACTGCTGAAATCCTACTGTGTCCATAAGGCATGTCAGATATTAAAAGGAAGTTGCTACTTTGAAAGCTCAGCCAATGAGAAACAAAACTCCAAAGAATTAAGAGGGGTTGACAAACTTTTTAATATGACTGTAGATAGATAGCGTAGTTGGTAGGATTGGATAGATAGATAGATAGATAGATAGATAGATAGATAGATAGATAGATAGATAGATAGATACTTTATTGATCCCAACATTTAAGTACACACTACAGTAATAACAAGCACTGCACAAATGCAGCAATCACAGTACACTGAGCTTGTAATCTTACAGTCCAATTTTGGTAATGTAGATATGTCAATAATGCCAGTGCAGTGAGAATTGTGCAAGTAACACTACTACCAACATGACAGGTGGCACATAATATTAAAGTGACAGGAGATTGAACATTCCCAGTGGGTCTTGGGTCTTCCCCGGGGTCTCCTCCCAGCTGGACAGGCCTGTAAAACGTCCACTGGTGGCTTCTCTACGAGATGCCTGAACCACCTCATTTGGCTTCTCTCCATGCGGAGGGTCAGCAGCATCAAGAGTCTCCCAGATGTCTTCACTCCACACCCTAGTGTTCTGTATTAATTAATTAATTAATTAATTATCGCCTCTGGGGCTACTGGGGAGGGCTTTTGCATACAAGTTGGTTACTTAATAATTATTTTCCGCTAGTTTTTTAATAATTGTTTTTCATTCTTTATTTGCTTCATGCATTGTTTATCATTTACTCGTTTTGAGCCGTTTTTTCCTGTCTCTGTGTGTGTGTGTGTGTGTGCGAAGGTCTGATCGATGCTGGCTGTATCCGTTTTCCGACAGTGTGAATTTTTGTGTCACACAACCGCTCCGTGTTTTGCTAGCGATTTGTCTCTAGTGCCCTGGTACAGTGGGAGATGTGTACTGGCCATTAGGCCGCCATCACTAGGGGGTGCCAGTCCCTACAATGAGTGAAATGTGAAACTGTATTTACTGAGTTCTATACAGTCCGTCACTTCTTGTGCAGACATCAGCGGGCTGACTGGCACCTTCCTCAAGCTGGCATTTCTCATGGCAGCTGCTCTGCCAGGCACATTTAAACGTCGTTGGCATGGTTAAAATTTATTGCCTGCTGGGTGATACACAGATGTATGAAATAATAAGCTACACAGACGACTTTCCATTTAATGCACGATAGGAAAGGGATTTTGCCAGCTTTTTATACACTTCAGATTTTTTTGGTCCAATGGCCGATTCATTTTGCTGCTATTGGCACACTTACTAAAAATGCTTTGTTTATTTTCACCAGGCCTGTTTAGTTGATTTTATTTCAGTTCCTCTCTCTCTCTCTTCCATTAAATCTCTCCAAATCCCGGCGTCAGAGTAAACCGTCTGTTATCACTGCGGCATTAGGGGACTTCTAAGGTCCCGGCGGTCTGTTGATTCAGAAAGCGCTCGTGTCAGACGCCAGGGGCTTCACACCACGGCCATCGTGACAGATGCCCTTAAGCAAGAAATGCACACGGATCACAACGCTAGCGCGCCAAAGCACTTGACCCCTCACATAAAGCACACAGAGCCTCTCTAAATGTTTAGTGACAAATAACACATTTCCACAGATTTATTTTCTTTTCATTTCCCAATAGGCCAAAACCTTAGAAAGTGACAATGCTTGTACAGTACAAAAATAAGAGTGGACTAAAAAAATCAAAAAGAAAAACCTGACGCTCGCTCTGCAGGGCCAGCTCATTTAGCCGTTTTGTCCACTGAAGTCACCAAGTCCTGCAAATTCAGTCATTTTGTCAAAAGGCTTTGTGAGTTGTGACGAGGGCGACGCATTTATGGACGTTGTGGGCAGCTCGGAGAGGACACAGCACTCACGGGGCAAAGACCGACCTCGGCAGACCCCCGTCCATGCCAAGCCCAGTATGACTGGGGCAGTCTGCTGGGTATGGACACAGGGTGGCCAGACAATGGATGGAGGAAGAGATGGAATTCAGAATTGTATTGTTTGGTTTTCCACACTGCTGGTCCATTAATGAGTCTGCTGTACTGAAAAATCTAACGAATGGAGGGGACGGCAGACCAGTGCAAGTGCAACAATCGGCCTCTTAAGGTGGGCTTGACGAAAGAGACGACTTCAGGAAGACCCGTGCTGCCCACACCCGATAGCACATGAACTTACAATCAAAGGGACTCAACTCCTTGGTGCGCAGCTGGCAGCCAATCTTACTTGGTCGATTAGCACCAACGCCATAGCCAAGGGGGCTACCGACTGAAGAAGGCAATCCTAGCTGTGCCCCCACCATTCTCACCACATTTACAGGGGCACCATCAAGAACAATCAGACCGGTTATATCATCCCTCTGGCTTGGGAACTATAGAGTCTCTGACGACAAGGCCCTACGACGGAGAGCACACACTGCAGAAAAGGTCACTGGGACCCCTCTGCCCTCCATCTTTATCAAACCTGTATGATCTGCAGCCCTGTGGAGGACCCTTCCCACGCTCTCTTTGTCCCATTTGTACCTGGCAGAAGGTTCAGCAGCCCTCATCCCAGTTCTGCCAGGGTTTGCAACAGCTTCTACCCCTGGGTGGTCCGAACCCTGAACTCTGAGCTGCACCACTTCCATCAGTAGTTTCCTTATTTGTGACACTTATTCGTAGTTAATTTTTTTTTTTTTACTATTTATTCATTTAGCTGTTATTCATTGATCCATTTTATATACATAATACAGCTCTTTACTTGTCTGCCACTTGTCCTGTGTTTGTGTACCTGCTGCCCTGCACTGTCCTGAGGAATCTTAATTCATGTCACTGTATGCTGCAATGCAGTGTATGGATGGGATGACAATAAAGCCACGTGACACTTGACTTGACTTGACTTGAAGAGCGTCTGTGATGGACTGTGATGGACTGTGATAGATAGATAGATAGATAGATAGATAGATAGATAGACAGACAGACACTGCGCTTGTTTTCATTCATATTTCTCATGGCCACTGTCCTTTATTTATGAGTTATGTACAAATTTGCTTGTATTTGGAGCTACAGCCACATAAACAGTTTATGAGATAGCTTGTCAGTGGGGTTTGCCACTTGATCACCTACAATGAATGAAGTTGTACTTAGCAGTCAACATCTTAATTGTCAAATATGCCTTATAGATAGATAGATAGATAGATAGATAGATAGATAGATAGATAGGGAACTAAATGATAGATAGATAGATAGATAGATAGATAGATAGATAGATAGATAGATAGATAGATAGATAGATAGATAGATAAGGCACTAAATGATAGATAGACTACTTTATTAATCCTAAGGGTTACTGAACACCTGAATGGCCTTAGCATGTCATCTTGGTGCCAGAGACCAGGTCACAATTACAAATATTAGAATAAATGCAGGCAGACAACAAACAAAGGAGTGTGGGTTAATAATAAAAATGTCAAGAAGCAGATAAGAATTGAAAAGAGAAAGCCAATCGTCAGAGGAAGGCCCGAGTCAAGGGCAGGCAGTCTCCTTGTGCGGATGCCTTCTTGTCAAAGCTGCTGCCACATGTGAGCCTTACAAGTGCGGAGCGACACCGCTAATGGCGTGGATCTTGTTCGGTGGCTCTGATTGTCACAGACAAAGCCGACCACATTACTCAGCATCTCCTTGTCACATGTATCCGTTGTTCCCAGGGGAAATGTGGTATTTACAGAAGCCCTTTAAATAAATAAATACATAAATAGGTAGATACGTATATAAATAAAATGAATTATTATTATTATTATTGTTATTATTGTTGTGTAATTTTACGGATAGTTATGAAAGGCACTATTATGATAGAAACAATATAACAGATAGAATTTGCTGTAGTTGACAGGATTACGCAGACAGATAGATATGAAAGGCACTATAGAATAGGTAGATAGAACTTTATTTGTTTCCAGGGGATATTTGGTATTTACAGAAGCCCTTTAAATAAATAAATACATAAATAGGTAGATAAGTATATAACTAAAATTAATTATTATTGGGCAGCACGGTGGCACAGTGGTAGCGCTGCTGCCTCGCAGTTAGGAGACCCATCTGGGTTCACTTCCCGGGTCCTCCATGTGTGGAGTTTGCATGTTCTCCCCGTGTCTGCGTGGGTTTCCTCCCACAGTCCAAAGACATGCAGGTTAGGTGGATTGGCGACTCTACATTGGCCCTAGTGAGTGTGTGCTTGGTGTGTTTGTGTGTGTCCTGCTGTGGGTTGGCACCCTGCCCAGGATTAGTTCCTGCCTTGTGCCCTGTGTTGGCTGGGATCGGCTCCCGTGACCCTGTGTTCGGATTCAGCGGGTTGGAAAATGGATGGATGGATGAATTATTATTATAATTGTATCATTTTACAGATAGATATGAAAGGCACTATATGATAGATAGCTGTGAAAGATGCTATATAATACTGTAGAAAGATGAACAGTCATTTACACACATAAAAAATAAAGCACTCGAAAAGTAAGTGCAAAGCCCTACACATATGCAACATCCATTGTGTACATTTAATTTACTGTTTTTCTAAATTATAGAAGTAAAATCTGATGAAGGACTTTGATGTTTATAATAAAACAAAAATCTGACCTTCCAGGAAATTCAACGGACAAATCAGGTTTTAGGTTGATCACTAAACTGCTGGGAGTAAATAAAAGCACGCTATTACGGTAGAACTGCAGATGGCGCTAGTGAGCCCATTTCTGGTGACCCCAGCAGCTGCAGATGTCGTGCCGAGAGGATCAGCTGAGTTCATCCTTGAATCAAACGGCTCGTCCTTCTCAGATGGTCTCGGGGTCTCAAATCGCTTTATCTGTGCACAGGGCCGACTGCCTGGGGTTGTCATGCAGGACAATAAAGCTCCTCCAGTTGATTAGCACTTCATGCACTTGAGGAAACCTAGTGAAGACCAGGGGAAGTGCACTTAAGAGGGGGGCCACACAGCAGTTTTCTTTACACTGGGTATGAGCATCTGGAACAAATTATTGAGCCATGTCATTGAAGCCTGATGGCTTTTAAAAGCTCCTGGATATCAGCGACATGTGGATGCTGCAGTTGAACTGGAGACTATGGGGAAGTGCGTTTATGATGGAGCCCAGGAAACACAACTTCAATCAAAGTGTTGTGGGATTTTGAAACAAAGTAAAGATTTGTCAACTTGAAGGCCATAACAGATTTATTTTAAAATGTCAAGGACACCTAGTGAACACTAAGCAGAATTGCATTCAACATGAACCCCAGAGTACACTTTTTCACACAAAGGCTCATGGGAATTGGAAATGAACGAGTGAATTGTCAGATTCAAGGGCACAACTGTTTTTTCTTTTTAATATTCGGATAGCAACTGTGCAGAGGTGCATTTAAAATGTAGACCTACCAAACAATCATAGGAATTTAAAGTAAATTAATTAACTTTATATTAGGTATCTATTAAGTTACTTATCAATTAACACCATTGTGGGTATGCAGCTTCCAAGAGACCCTGCTGGCCACCACAGAGTTTTGGGTTATTGTGTTTCAAATCTTTTAACTGGCTTATTTTTTCTTTTTCATTGTCATAAATCAGATTTCACTCCAGACAACCCTCCAAGATTCCCAAATGTAAAATCCGAAAGGCGTGTATGTTAATAGTGCAAATGAACACAGATGTGTGCGCCTAGGGGACAGTTTAAGGTCTCTGCTCCAGAGTTTGGCCCTGTGCTCTTCCTACTTCGGCACAGCGGATAATTGACACCCGTGACACCTCTGATGTCACTTCTGGTGTACATTCTCCTGGACCCAACTTTTCCTGCTAGAAGGACATTTAACCGGAAGTTTGGCCATTCCGAGTTCAGTTCACTGTGGAACTCCCATCTGAAAAGACATTCTGTGCAATTATTGTTTGCTTTTTTACTTTTCAGTTATAAGGAGTCACCGGGTGGTACCCCAAGTCTTTATCGTGCTTCGTCTAATCTCTTACTATATACTGTATATGTATACAATATATATATACAGTATATATATATATTTTTTTTTCTTTTATATATAATATAGGGTGGCACGGTGGCGCAGTGGTAGCGCTGCTGCCTCACAGTAATGAGACCAGGGTTCACTTCCTGCGTCCTCCCTGCGTGGAGTTTGCATGTTCTTCCCGTGTCTGCGTGGGTTTCCTCCCACAGTCCAAAGACATGCAGGTTAGGTGCATTGGTGATCCTAAATTGTACCAAGTGTGTGCTTGGTTTGTGGGTGTGTTTGTCCTGTAGTGGGTTGGTGCCCTGCCTGGAATTGGTTCCTGCCTTGCGCCCTGTGTTGGCTGGGATTGGCTCCAGCTGACCCCGTGACCCTGTGTTTGGATTCAACGGGTTGGAAAATGGATGGATATATATATATATATATATATATATATATATATATATATATATATATATATATATATATATATATATATATATATATATATATATATATATGTATATATATATATATATATATGTTATATATATAACTACAAAAATAAAGAAAGAAAAGCAACATTTGCATCCATCATTTCACTTTAAGGTAAATGGCAGTGGTGATTTATAACTGACACAGCTTAATTTTTGATTTGATATAATTAATTCATCTCTGAAGGGGAAATTATCTTCTCACATGACCTTTTGCAGGGATAAAAACGAAGGGTCAGCCATTGTATGGCATCCCTGGAGCAATTAAGGGCCCAATGGATTAGAACATTAGAACAGGCCATTCAGCCCAACAAAGCTCGCCAGTCCTCTCCACTTATTTCTTCCAAAAAAACATCAAGTCGAGTTTTGAAAGTCCCTAACGTCTTGCTGTCCACCACACTATGTGGTCTCTTATTCCAAGTGTCTATCGTTCTTTGTGTAAACAAAAACTTCCTGATGTTTGTGTGACATTTACCTTTCACAAGTTTCCAACTGTGTCCCCCTGTTCTTGATGAACTCATTTTAAAGTCACCGTCTCAATCCACTGGACTAATTCACTTCATCATTTTAAACACTTCAGTCAGGTCACTTCTTTTTTTTTTTTTTTTATTTATTTATTTATTTATTAATTTTATTACAATCAATACATAGCAATCAAGTTTTACAAAAAAAAAGAATTATGCTAAGCACAGATCGATCCCCACCCTTGAGAGAGAGAGCAAGCCAAACGTGTAAAATTTAAGGCTTTTAAAAATACCTAAATCAACAAATTCTCTGTGCTTTATAAAATCATTTCAAAATATTACTGATTAGATCCTGCCATGTTTTGAAAAAGTCTGCACAGATCCTCTAACTGAGTATTTGATTTTTTCCAATTTTAAATAATATAACACATCAGTTTCCCACTGACTTAAAAGAGGAGAGTTTGGGTTCTTCCAGTTTATCAGAATAAGTCTGCGTACAACAGTGTAGTGAATGCAATCATAGTTTGTTTGTCTTTCTCCACTTTAAGACCCTCTGGAAGAACCCCAAACACAGCTGTTAATGGGTTAGGAGGGATTGTGAGTCCAAGACTGTCTGAGAGGTAATTAAAATTTTTGTCCAGAATAATGTTAATTTGGAGCAGGCCCAGAACATGTGACCTAGTGAGGCTGGGACTTGGTTGCAACGCTCGAGGTTGGATCATCACAGCCCTGGAAACATTTTGAGAGTTTTAGTCGAGACAGATGTGCTCGATATATAATTTTGAGTTGTATAATTGTATGCTTTAGCATATGGAGCTTGAGTGAATTCTCTGCATTGCTACTTTCCACTCCTTTTCTGATATATTAATTGAGAGGTCATTTTCCCAGTGTCCTCTTGGATCTTTGAAAGGAAGGGATTGTAAAAGGATTTTATATATTGTAGAGATGGAGTCTAACTCCTTGAAATTGAGCAATAATTTTTCCAGCGTGGATGAGGGTGCAAGATGAGGAAAATCTGGAAGGTTCTGTTTAACAAAGTTCCTGATTTGAAGATAGTGAAAGAAATTTGTAGCTGGAATGTTAAATTTGGAACGTAATTGTTCATAGGATGCAAAGACGTTGTCTATATAAAGGTCTCTAAGCAAGTTAATTCCAAATTTTTCCAGATATTAAAACTGCATATGTTTGTGAAGGTTGAAAGAGGTGGTTCTTTTGCAGGGGTGCCACAGAAAGAAGCTTCTCCGTCTTAAAATGCTTTCTACATTGGTTCCAGATTCTAAGTGAGTGGAGCACAATTGGGTTATTAGTGTATTGCCGATAACGTGTGTTTATTGGAGCACAAAGCAAGGAATACAAAGAAGTACTGCAGGATTTTACTTCTATTGCGGTCCATGCCTGTGTATGTTCTTCTATTTGTGTCCAGGTTCTTATCGACTGTATATTTGCCCAGTAATAAAACTGGAAGTTAGGTAGAGCCATGCCGCCTTCTGCCTTTTGTCTTTGTAGGGTCGCTCTTTTGATGCGTGGATGTTTAGAATTCCAAATAAATGAGGTTATTGTTGAATCTAATTGCTTAAAGAACGATTTATTAATTGTCACAAAACGAGTCAAAGACAGAAAAAGGTTTGGGGCAGCCACCCATGTAATTTGGTATCCTGGCTGCAACTTTGTTTTCTTTCTAATACCAGCACTGAAGTGCTTACAACAGAGTCCAAAACAAGACTGACACAGAAGGGAAAAGGGAAGGCTTTTAAAGGGGAGACAGGAAGTGAGGTCATAAGGGTCGGGCACGTGTTCATTGTTCATTGGTTTAGTCCCGGATGTGACATCACGGGGGCCGGAGCTGGCAAGGTTTGTCTCCATTGGCTCGGTCCCAGAAGTGACGTCCAGAGAGACAGGTGGAACCTCCCGGGTTAGGTCTACAGGAAGTGAGAAAGAGAGTTAGTGCGCTCTGCCACATCCCGGCATGGCTCAGAACTGCCTTCACTCGAGCCCTTTAGCTGCCTCCCATGCGCGCGTGTGTGACATAATGTATATTGGTATGTTTTGAAATAAAAAAAGGAGCTTAGGAAGAATATTCATCTTAACAGTGTTAATTCTTCCAGCTAGTGTGAGATGAAGGGTTGACCATCTATGCAAGTCTTGTTTAATTTTTTCCATACAGGCGACGAAATTTTGTTGATAAAGAGCTTTATGTTTACTTGTGATGTTTACCCCGAGGTATTTAAACTGTTCTGCAATGATAAAAGGAAGGGTGTCTAATCTAATATTATATGCTTGAGAATTCACTGGAAAGAGTACACTTTTATTCAGATTAATTCTGAGACCAGAGAGCTTTTGAAATTCTGTGAGTGCTGCTAAGACTGCAGGCACAGAATTTTCTGGGTCCGATATATACAGTACCATGTCATCTGCATATAATGAGATTTTCTGTTCCAGTCCTTCTCTGCTAATCCCCTTTATCTGATCAGTATTTCGACAATGTATTGCCAGTGGTTCAATGGCAATTGCAAACAGCAGTGGTGACAAAGGGCATCCTTGTCTTGTGCCACGTTCTAGTTTAAAGTAGTCTGAGCAAATGTTATTGATGCAAACTGAAGCTTCTGGGTTAGTATACAGTAATTTAATCCATGCACAAATGTTCGGGCCAAACCCAAACTTCTCCAAAATAGTAAAAAGGTATTTCCATTCAATCATGTCAAATGCTTTTTCTGCATCCAATGATAATAATATTTCTGGGGTGTTTGATTTAGTTGGTGAGTATATTACATTAAACAGGCGTCGAAGATTTGAAGATAAGTGTCGGCCCCTAATAAATCCAGTTTGGTCTTGTGATATTATTGAGGGGAGCACTTTCTCCATCCTTCTAGCTATGATTTTAGAGAGTATTTTAACGTCGTTATTCAGAAGTGAAATTGGTCTGTATGATGCACATTGTAATAAGTCCTTATTTTGTTTTGGAAAGACAGTGATTAGTGCTTGGCGAAAGGTTTGTGGAAGAGATTGGTTATCTCTGGCTTCTGTAAATGTTGCTAATAGGAGGGGGGCTAGCTGAGCGGAGAATTTCTTGTAAAACTCTGCAGGGTAGCCATCAGGGCCTGCTGCTTTTCCACCTTGGAGTGACTTTATAGCATCCAGTAATTCTGATAATGACAGAGGTTTATCGAGCTCCTCCACACTAATAGCGTCAATTTGTGGTATCTGTAATTTATCCAGAAATGCATTAGATTGTATATTGTCTTCTTTAAACTCAGTAGTATATAGGGATTTATAGTAGTCTCTAAAAGTGTACATTATATTTTTGTGTTCGATGATTTTATCTCCATTCGTGTTAGTAATTACGAGATTGCGTTGCACTTCTTGCTTGTGAATTTGTTGCTAAAAGCTTATTAGCTTTCTCTCCATGTTCATAATAATGATGTCTGGATTTGTAAATTAGTTGTTCGGTTTCTTTAGTTGTCAAGAGGTTTAATTCTGAATGTAGAGCCTGCCTCCTCTTATGTAGAGTCTCGCTTGGTAGTCTGGCATGTTCTTCATCTATTTTAGTAATTTCGCTTTTTATCTCTGCTACTTTCTTCGCTTCGGATTTATTTCTGTGGGAAAGATATGAGATAATCTGTCCTCTTAAGAAGGCCTTAAGAGTTTCCCAGAGTGTTCCTGCAGAGATCTCAGGGGATGTATTTGTCTCTAGAAAGAATTCAATTTGTTTGGATATAAATTCAGTACAATTCTCGTCAGCTAATAGAAGCGGATTGAGACGCCATCTGGGGGTGAGTGTATGGGGCTTAGTAATTTCAGCTCCAAGATCATCGGAGCATGGTCTGAAATAACAATAGCATCGTATTTACAAGATTTAATCTTAGGCAAGAAGTTATTATCTATAAAGAAGTAATCAATCCTTGAGTAGCAATGATGTACTGGTGAGTAGAAAGAATATGTTCTTGAATTTGGGTTTAAAAACCTCCAGGGATCTGATAAGTTGTGATCAGTTATAAACTTTGTAATTATCTTTGCGGTGTTAGTTGCGTTCCCCCCTGTGGAGGAAGTCTTATCTAAAAGTGGATTTAGAACACAATTAAAGTCCCCAGCCATTATAAGTTTATGAGTGTTCAGATTGGGAATGGATGCAAATAAATTTTGTATAAATTCCTTATCATCAACATTAGGTGCATAAACATTTATCAAAATCATTTTACAGTTAGATAAGTCTCCCATGACCATCACATATCTCCCTTCAGGATCCAATACTACATCTGATGCTACAAATGGTACTGTTCTATGTATGAGAATTCCCACCCCTCTAGTTTTCTTTGTAAAACTAGAATGGAACATTTGGCCAGTCCAGTCTTTTGCAGCGGAACTGATCCTTACTTAGTAAGTGGGTTTCCTGTAAAAATACTATTTTAGCATTTAGACCTGTTAGGTGAGAAAGTACTTTCTTTCTCTTTAATTCGTGATTCAGGCCTTTAACATTCCAGCTTACGAGTTAACTGTCCCATCATGGAGACACTGATTCTGAGTTTTTGGTGTCATATTATAGTCTTAACTGGAAGTGAAATAGTTTAGGTCTTAATTTCCTATTCCCCCAAGAGTTGTTGCCATGCAGCTTATTATTACGTTGATAGTTATAATTATAAAGATTGAGATGATAGATTAGATATAGATCAAGCCTGCTCTCTTTCTCTTCCCCCCCCTTGACCCCCACCCTCCCTTTTTGCCTCCCCAGGTGAGGCTAAAACCCACTTCATGCAGTCCCAGTCCTCTGACATACCCAGAGACAGAGCACGTCCAAAGCACATCAAGCCCCCATGCAGTGGCGCTTTAAGGTTAAAAGATAGAGATATCTGTTACCAATATAGTCTTTAAAAGAGGAAAAAGAAAGAAAAGAATTTTGCACTTAATATATATATATATATATATATATATACATATACACATATACATATATATATATATATACATACATACATACATATAATCTTCATCAATTTTAGTGCATTAAGATGATATCCCCAGATAATAAACCCAGGTGATGGTGTTAAAGATGTGTCCAAAACAAGCATAACAAGTCTTAATGCAGTAATAGCAATAACAGCAAACCAAGGGTATGATATTGAACAGTCTCATTTAGGGTACACATGAAATAATTAGAAAAGAAAAAAAAAAAAAAGAGGAGGAAAACGTAATTAAGCACAATAAAACACAAACATTTAGCCCTAGTAATACTAAGTAATGATAAGTAATAAGTAAGTAATAATAATATAAGAATATGAGAATATATGCTGATAAAAAACCCGTATTTTAAAAACAAATAGATCAGACAGTAGATTATTAATCCTAGCTTTATCATTTACCGCCATGACTCACAATTATGTATCAGAATAGTCCCGGGATCAGCTTTCTTAACTCATTTTCTGCCTCCTCCTTGCTAGCGAAAACAGTCAGGTCACTTCTTAATCTTCTTTTCCTTAAACTGTAAAGGCTCAGCTCTTTTAATCTTTCCTCCTAACTCCTCCCCTGTAGCCCTTGAATCAGCCTAGTCGCTCTTCTCTGGACCTTCTCTAGTGCTGTTATGTCCTTTTTGTAGCCTGGAGACCCAAACTGCACCCAGGACTCCAGATGAGGCCTCACCAGTGTGTTATAAAGCTGAGCAGAACCTCCTGTGACTTGTACTCCACACATCAAGGCGCTATATACAGTAACTGTTAGCCTTCTTAATGGCATCTCAACACTGTTGGGAAGTCGATAGCTTAGAGTCCACTACAACTCCTAAATCCTTCTCATAAGGTGGACTCTCGATTTTCAGGCCTCCCATTTTCACTTCCTATGTGTAATACAAGAGTAAGATCCCTTTGTTGAGTGAGTGAGGTCATAAGAGGGCCTCAAAGAATAGAAGTGCCATCGCTGAGCAGCTCGATCCTGATCCTCTCGGTTTGTATTCAGTGGATTCACAAAGTCTTCACGCCTCCCTTCACTTTCTGAACACTTTATTGTGATGGAGATTTCATTTCCTATGAATATAATTGTCATTTTTGCCATTCGATCTACACTTGAGAACCCAGCCTGGCAAAGTGAAAGCACATTTTCAGATGACTGTAGTATTTATTTGTTTGTCACCACCATTTCCATAGAATTCAATTGTCACGGCCATCTTCAGATAATGACTTATCAGCTTATCTTCATGTATTAATAGCCTTACATTTGCTTCAAAGATCTCAATAACCAGTAAACTAAGTCGTTAACCGGAAAATAAAGAAGGGGTAAACACTTTTTCACAGCACTGTATTTACATGGCGCTAACCTTTCCAGGTTTGTTGCCAATTTCACCAACTCTTCGTTTATCTGCATATTTATCACCTTACATTACGAGTACGGCCTAGTCAGGAAACCAAGAAGGGGGCAGACACTTTTTCACGGCACTGTGGTGATTGGCACCGTTATTTCAATGGAATTGAATTCAAAACGCCTTCTTTTCAATGGTGGACTCTTAGTTTATCCTCCACACTTTGCTTTACGTTGCGAGTGCCACGCTTCATGTCGGGTTTGTATTAGTGAGGGGTTGCTGGGATTTGGCTGCTCCTGCTGCCCACGTCTCATCCCTGCCCAGCCCTGGATAAGCAAGTATGGCATCAACAGGCAGAGATGCCTTCAAGCCTCAGCAACATTAAACCGACATCAGGAAAGCAGCCCTTTTCCAGAGTGAACAAGACCGGAATTGCCTTGCAAATTCAACATATGGGAAGGTCCGCTTTGACGTGAGCAGATCGAAATTTCAATTGCAGTTTTCAGGGACTGCCTGGCGATTCTGTGTAAATAAATACGCGGCTCGTTCTTTGTAATTGGCATGACAAGTAGGATGAAATGAAACAGAGCTCCTGCTCGACGGCCGCTTTATTTACACTTCTCCGGCACTTTCTTACTGATACCGGCAGGATTTACGTGGCTTGAACCAATTAATTCCATTAGCAGGCAAATTTGATGCTGCGCACTACACCATCCGAACAGAACTTCCATTTGTGATCTTTGATCCCTCGCAACGTCTATTCTGCGTGTCATTTCCTGAGAGCATTTCTAGGACCCTCCTGGAGGAGTGGGAGTTTGCAGCAGAGCGCTTTGCCTCCATCAAATTAGAAACAAATGACGAGCATCCTTTGGAATCACGCTTCACGTGAAGGAGTATGCAGTGCCAGGCAAAGACCATATGGGTGGACCCCTTGGTGACTGGAGCACGTGCCCCCCTGCCTCCATTGTGAGGACACGGTCCGAGGTGCAGGTGGACCATAAGGGTCTGCAGGGTCGCTTGGTGTGTGTAGTACACATTCTGTACTTTTAGACTTGGAGGACACTCCCTCTTGGATTGTGGTGCGAACGCCCCTTGAATTACCAAAATGGCACCCCCTGGTTTCATACATTCATTATTTCTAGACTTCAAGGTCCAGTTCAGGGAGAGAATCGGCACCCTAGGTGACCGCCTATGTCACCTAATGGGTTGACCGTCTCTGGGACTATGCCAAGATAATGACATGAGGATCGCTGAGCTATAAAATTGTAAGCCTTTGGTTCACAAAGGTGGGAAACCATCACCTGGAGATGATATTAGAGATCCTTTATTTTGGGAATGGAAGATGAGGGTCATTCTTGTCCCCTTAATGGGTGGGTGAAGATGCAAAAAATCTGGGGTGAAGACCGCAGATCTACAAAAGGATAATCTTCACCTTGAGAATCCTACGTTTGGATCTGGGAAAGAGGGCCTCTGGTATTGAGACCCATTAAACGCCAAAGATGAAGACCATGGATCTACGAGAGGGCAAACCTTTCTTTCAGAATTGCATACTTGGCCCAGGGAAAAAAGACCCTTGGTATTGAGATCTTTTACTGTATCTGCCAGAGGTGAGCCTTTTGGTTGCACAAGAAAGCAAATCTCTCTTTCAGAATTGTGTGCTTGGTCCATGGGAAAGAAGATCTCTGGTATTGGGACCCATCAAGGATGAAGACCATGGATCTACAAGAAGGCAAACCTCTCTTTCAGAATTGTGTGCTGGCATTTAGAAAATAAGACCCTCGGTATTGGGATCTGTTTGTCTTTGGTGTCAGGGCCCATTAAATGCCAAGGGTGAAGACTGCCAAGCTACAAGGTTGTAAACCTCTCTTTCAGCGTTTGGATCTAGGAAAGAAGACCCCTGGTATTGGGATCTGTTATCTGCAAGGGGTGAGGACTGTGGATCCACAAGAAAGCAAACCTTTCTTTCAGAATCATCTGTTTGGATCTGGCAAAGAAGATGTCTGGTATCGGAACCCATTAAACATCAAGGGTGAACACCAAGGAAATCTCTCTTTCAGAATTGTGTGCTTGGTCCAGGGAAAGAAGACCCCCGGTATTGGGATCAGTTACTGTATCTGCCAGAGGTGAGTCCTGTGGATCCACAAGAAAGCAAACCTCTCTTTCAGAATCATCTGTTTGGACCTGGGAAAGAAGATACAGTATTTGGCATCGAGACCCATTAAATGCCAAGGATGAAGACAGTGGCGCTACAAGATTGCCAACCTCGCTTTCAGAATTGTCTGTTTGGATCTAAGAAAGAAGACATGTTATCCGTAAGGGGTGAGGACTTTGGGTCCACAAGAAAGCAAACCTCTGGAACTGGCAGTGAAGATGTCTGGCATGGGATGCCATCTGTCAGCACCGGCTCTTCACTTTGACGGAGTGAGGGTCATCCTGATCTCTTTGATGGGTTCACCTGTGCAGGGAAAACTGAAATCAGCACAGACAAGGTGTTAGGATTTGGTTCCATTTTCTTTTTTACCATCTAACTGAGGCCGATGTTCCTTGTAAGACCAACAACACCCCATTTTCTTTACTGCTTTTCCTCCATCATTGTAGATTTTTCAGTAACATTCCAAGTGTGTGGACTTCTCTGACGGAATCGTTAACTAACCCGAACTAATCATGTGTCCCCCTCTTTTCACTAATGACTAGCAAAATAAGCAAATTCATGCACCCTTCACATTGTAAAAAGTCAGTCAAGCAATGAGGTGCTGAAGTTAGTAAAGTTAGTTAGTTAGTTAGTTAGGAGTAAGTCCATCCATCCATTCATTATCCAACCCATTATATCCTAACTACAGGGTCACAGGGGGTCTGCTGGAGCCAACCCCAGCCAACACAGGGCGCAAGGCAGGAAACAAACCCCAGGTAGGGTGCCAGCCCACCGCAGGGCACACACACACAGCACACACACTAGGGCCAATCCACCTAACCTGCATGTCCTTGGACTGTGGGAGGAAACCCACGCAGACATGGGGAGAACATGCAAACTCCACACATGGAGGACCCGGGAAACGAACCCAGACGGGTCTCCTTACTGCAAGGCGGCAGCGCTACCACTGTGAGGAGTAAGTCCTTAACTGCTAAATATGAGCAAACTCAGAGTGGGCGACCTACATATGGACGCCACCTACGGGTTACCCCATAGTGCCAAATATGCCATGGGGAGAGCATATAGACCCCTCGCTAATGGTGACAAAGCATTCAGGACACCAACCACTGCGTCACCCCGGAGAAAGCCTTTATTTAAAATTGATTTAGCCGTTAATCCATTCGATGATGAAAGCTGCGAAAGTCACTTAAAATAAACACTTTGTTCTTCAAAAATTATCTGACGAAGAGTAAGGAAAATTCCAGCATTAAATAAAGTTTTTATGGCCAATTACCTTCACAAAGCTGAATCACCCATAACCAAAATCACAGCTCCAGAAGAAAGCTTACAATATGTTTTGCACATTTTATTTTGCTTCTGTGGACTTAATTATTTATGGGTTATTTGAGCAGTAAAGTTTTATCTACTCGGTAGAAAGGCAGGCAGAGGACTTTGTGGAATGGTTAAATACATGTGACGAGGACATGCTGAGTAATGTGGTCGGCTTTGTCTGTGACAATCAGAGCCACCGAACAAGATCCACGCCATTAGCGGTGTCGCTCCGCACTTGTAAGGCTCACATGTGGCAGCAGCTTTGACAAGAAGGCATCCGCACAAGGAGACTGCCTGCCCTTGACTCGGGCCTTCCTCTGACGATTGGCTTTCTCTTTTCAATTCTTATCTGCTTCTTGACATTTTTATAATTTACCCACACTCCTTTGTTTGTTGTCTGCCTGCATTTATTCTAATATTTGTAATTGTGACCTGGTCTCTGGCACCAAGATGACATGCTAAGGCCACTCAGGTGTTCAGTAACCCTCAGGATTAATAAAGTAGTCTATCTATCTATCATTTAGTGCCTTATCTATCTATCATTTAGTGCCCTATCTATCTATCTATCTATCTATCTATCTATCTATCTATCTATCTATCTGTCTATCTATCTATCTATCTATCTATCTATCTATCTATCTATCTATCTATCTATCTATCTATAAGGCATATTTGACAATTAAGACGTTGACTGCTAAGTACAACTTCATTCATTGTAGGTGATCAAGTGGCAAACCCCACTGACAAGCTATCTCATAAACTGTCTATGTGGCTGTAGCTCCAAATACAAGCAAATTTGTACATAACTCATAAATAAAGGACAGTGGCCATGAGAAATATGAATGAAAACAAGCACGGTGTCAACAAACAGAATTTTTCACGGTCAGTTCCTTTTATCTTTTTAGTCATCGTTTGAAAACACTTATTCTTCACATTAACACCTGCAGCCAAGTCTGTTCAGTCCCAGCCAGTTCTTGGATGGGAGACCAAACAGGAAAAGCTTGGATTGCTGTGGGAAAAGGTGTTGGTGATGCCAGCAAGGGGAGCTTACCCTGTGGTCTGAATGGGGACCCCAATGTCCCAGTGCAGTTACGGGGACACTGTGCTGTAAAAATGGCACCGTCCTTCAGATGAGATGTAAAACCCAAGGTCCTGACTCTCTTGGGCCATTAAAGATCCCTGGGAATCCTTCGTAAAGAGTAGGGTCTATTCTGATGTCCTGGCTAAATTGCCCACCATGGTCATTCTGGCCCCGTAATCATCCCCTGTCTCTAAATGGCTAACTATCTCTCAACTCTTCACTACCTAACAGCTTGTGTCTACTGAGAGTACAGGCACAAAAATGGCTGCTGCTGCATCATCCAGATGGATGCTGCACATTAGTGGTGGTTAAAGTGGCTCCCCGCTCACTTTGTAAAGCACTGAGTAGTGAGAAAAGAGCAATATAGGCGTGATGAGTTATTATTATTATTATTATTTATTATAATGCCATCTTTTGGAATGAAAAATGCAATGCATATGTCTCTGTTATATGCCATTTGGTATGGGATCTTTAAAAGCAGTGTTAATGTTTGCGATGTGCCATCATTCAGAATGACAAATGCAATGCTTATGTTTCTGTTATATGCCATTTGGTATGGAAGTCGTTAAAGCAGTGTTAATGTTTGTGATGTACCATCTGTTGGAATGGAAAATGCAATCTACATGTCTTTATATGCCATTTAATTGATTGATAGATAGATAGATAGATAGATAGATAGATAGATAGATACTTTATTAATCCCAAGGGGAAATTCCCATACTCTAGCAGCAGTATACTGATACAAAGAAACAATATTAAATTTAAAGAGTGATAACAATGCAGGTATAACAGACAATAACTTTGTATAATGTTAACGTTTACCCCCCGAGTGAATTGAAGAGTCGCATAGTGTGGGGTCTCTTCAGTCTGTCAGTGGAGCAGGATGGTGACAGCAGTCTGTCTCTGAAGCTGCTCCTCTGTCTGGAGATGATCCTGTTCAGTGGATTCTCCATGACTGACAGGAGTCTGCTCAGCGCCCGTCGCTCTGCCACGGATGTCAGACTGTCCAGCTCAGTGCCTACAATAGAGCCTGCCTTTCTCACCAGTTTGTCCAGGCGTGAGGCGTCCCTCTTCTTTATGCTGCCTCCCCAGCACACCACCACATAGAAGAGGGCACTCGCCACAACCGTCTGGTAGAACATCTGCAGCATCTTATTACAGATGTTGAAGGACGCCAGTCTTCTAATGATGTATAGTCGGCTCTGTCCTCTCTTACACAGATCATCAGTATTGGCAGTCCAGTCCAGTTTATCATCCAGCTGCACTCCCAGGTATTTATAGGTCTGTACCCTCTGCACAGTCACCTCTGATGATCACGGGGGTCCATGAGGGTCCTGGGCCTCCTAAACTCCACTACCAGCTCTTTGGTTTTGCTGGTGTTCAGGTGATGGTGGTTTGAGTCGCACCATTTAACAAAGTCCTTGATTAGGTCCCTATACTCCTCCTCCTACCCAAAGCAAATTTGGGATGGGATTCATAAAAGCAGAGTTAATATTTGTCATATGCCTTATGTTAGAGTGGCAAAAGCAATGCTTATGTCTCTGTTATATGCCATTTGGTATGAGATTTATAAAAACTGTTAATTTTTGTGGTGCACCATCTGTTAGAATGAGAAATGCAACACATATGTTTCTGTTTTATACCATTTGGTAGGGGAGTCTTAAAAGCAGCGTTAATGTTTGTGATACACGATCTGTTACCTGCATTATAAGATACATTCCACGCTGAGGTCACGTTGATTACTTTGATATCAGCCCGCCTTAGATGGGTAGCACAGCCAGTCAAGAAATAATCTGACAGAAATACATGACATTGAACATAACTGACATTAATATGACAGAGCTACACTTTTCTGATCCCGTGAATTTAGATATTTAATCTCTGCCACCAGAATAAAAAAGAGCGATCAAGCAGGCACTCATGAAGAATAATTGGTGATCGCTGACTTCTTTCTTTTGTTTGTCCATCTGGATTGTGACACCAGACAAAGTTGTTGGTAACAGCCTAGGATTTTGTTCCTCGTGTCCTTAAACCGGTTCTGACGAGTTTAGATTAACGACGCACTCGATCAGATTTTCACGGCGAAGCATCACGATGTCTAGTACAATAAACCCTCTGCTTGCGTTAAGCTCCTACTTCAAATTAAAGTGGGTCAGTAATCGTCTAAATGCTAGTGGTGCCTGTTTGGAATTAGATTTCAAAACTTGAAAGGAATATCCCACGAAGAAACTTTTTCAAATACATTGCCTGTTAGTCCCCAAACGGGATTACAGAGTTAATGTGAACTCCTACCTGTCAGTCTGCAATTCAGGCGAGAAGAAATCGTTTTCTATATGTTGCCTGTGGTTGAGATACGGCAGTGATTTCCCTCGTCATTATTATTTCATTTGTGTATCCTGAGGAATCAGCTCTTCTCCCTTCTGACCGAGGAAGAGTGAGCTTTATTAGAGCCGAAGAAGCCTCTTTTTATGTTGTTTTCTCCACAAATCGCATGTCTGTGTAGTAAGGGGTTAGAAGCGGCACCTTAACAGGTTTACTCTCAGGTCGCTCGGTGGTCCTTTGGTGGCTCCCTGATGCTAAAATGCATTGTCGTCTAACTTCACTTTTTACTTTTGATTGGTCTTTGGGGCCCAAGTGTTCACATCCGAAGGGATCTGGAAAGCCGACAATGCAATCTAATGTCTCCACCTTCACAATTATTACATTTCCTGCCCTCCTCGCTCACAATGATATCAATTTGAACATTGTGCCCTAATATTTCTTGCAGTAACTTAAATTTATTTTGAAAACCTGTAGCTGGTAGGCAGCACGGCAAATTTTATAAAGGCAACATCAATCTTTATGTCAGCAGGAAGGTGGGCTTTCGGTGGAGAAAATAGGGGAAAGGGAAAACAAAGAGCAGATTGCAAGGACAGCAGAGCCTCCGGAAAAATCACCCAGCCCTCTGGAACCTGTGGGTGCCCCCCGGTCTCATGGGAGGTAACATCGTCTGTGCACAAACATCTGTAGGTCCTGCTTGGGTTTCTCGTGTCAGTTAGTGTTTTACATGTCAGGAGGTCCTGAGTGTCATCTAACACACGACATGTGCAATGCTTTAATTAAGGTAAGTTTAAATTAGGGTTAGGGTTCAGTTAAGTTGAATAAGCTTATGGTTGGCATTACTGCAGCACCACCAGTGAAATTTAAATCTGAATCCCGTGTCATGCATGCGTGTCAGAGGAGCATCTTCCGGGCTCACCTAAGGTCAGCAATGCCCCGGGGGTACCATCGCTAACAGTATCATCTCTTTTCTTCTCCACACCACCAAGGGTAGCTGACTCTGCCTTTTTCGGTCCATCCATCCATTATCCAACCCACTATATCCTAACTACAGGGTCACGGGGGGTCTGCTGGTGCCAATCCCAGCCAACACAGGGCGCAAGGCAGGAAACAAACCCCAGGCAGGTCACCAGCTCACCGCAGGGCACTCACACACACACACACACCCCCACCAAGACCACACAAGGGACAATTTAGAATCGCCAGTCCACCTAACCTGCATGTCTTTGGACTGTGGGAATAAACCGGAGCACCCGGAGGAAACCTACACAGACACGAGGAGAACATGCAAACTCCACGCAGGGAGGACCCGGGAAGCGAACCTGGGTCTACTAACTGAGAGGCAGCAGCGCTACCCACTGCGCCACCATATAACACACACCTTCTGGTCATATGTCCCCATATGGTGGGACATCTTATTTGGAGCAGGACTTCATGGAGGAGCGAGCCCCACGACGCAGACCCACTCTTTGGAGCGCATAGCCTTTTGAAGCCAGAGAGACTGTGCTTTGGTTCTGTTTTTTTTGTGTGTTTTGCGCCCTCTTGCACTTGTTTTGTGAGAGTCAAAGGGGCGACCCGGCTGGCACCCCAATACTTTTCGAGACTCTTTCTGTATTTCTTCCACCATCCACACCTGACTCTATTCAGGTATCTGTTTTTACATCAGAATCTTGGTAACATATATATATATATATATATATATATATATATATATATATAGATAGATAGATAGATAGATAGATAGATAGATAGATAGATATATATATATATATATATATATATATATATATATATATATATATATATATATATATATATATATATATATATATAGATAGATATATACAATGGAAGATTATTAAGGCCAAATTTAAAGCAATCCCATGTGCTAACTGGGATGAAATGCAACACATACGCAAGTAGGACATTTGATATTGGTGCAGTTATCGTGTCAAAATTAGAAACGATCGATTGCTTTTCTCTGTGGCACACAGTTTTTGTGTCACTTTAAAATGCAATACAGTAATCCCTCCTCGATCGCGGGGGTTGCGTTCCAGAACCTCCCGCGATAGACGAAAATCCGCAAAGTAGAAACCATATGTTTGAGTAGTTATTTTTATATATTTTAAGCCCTTATAAACTCTCCCACACTGTTGACATTATTAGAGCCCTCTAGACATGAAATAACACCCTTTAGTCAAAGTTTAAACTGTCCTCCATGACAAGACAGAGATGACAGTTCTTTCTCACAATTAAAAGAATGCAAATAGATCTTCTTCTCTTCAGGAGCAGAGAATTTCAGAGGGAGAGAGAGAGAGAGCGCTCGCAAAGAAAAGCAAACAATCAGAAAATCAATACGTGTGCTTTTAAGTTTGCCGGCATTTTTTAGAGGAGCGTCAGTATCTTTTAAGCAAACAGCCTGTGCAAACAGCCCCTCCGTCAGGCGCAGAGAATGTCAGAGAGGGTGAGAGAGAGGCAGAGACAAGCAAACAATCGAGCTCCGCGCGGGATGCATATCTTATAGCATTGAGGAGTTTTAGTTAATATGTAATACATGCTCTGATTGGGTAGCTTCTAAGCCATCCGCCAATAGCGTCCCTTGTATGAAGTCAACATGGCAAACACACTGAGGAAGCGTGTAGCATAAATTAAAAGACCCATTGTCCGCAGAAATCCGCGAACCAGCGAAAAATCTGTGATATATATTTAGATGTGCTTACATTTAAAATCCGTGATAGAGTGAAGCCGCGAAAGTCGAAGGGCGATATAGCGAGGGATTACTGTACAAAATCACATTGCGCTTCCATTCATGTCCACAGATCACGTGTCATCACTCAGAGCAAAGTATTGCATTTCGCTCAGCTCTACATGAGTCGCGTTTCTGTTTGTGCCAAAAACTCAACAAAATCCAATGATCAATCCGTGTTATAGAGCAGGGCAAGGGGGTGTTGACAGTTGGCCTAAGAGGCGTTCCACTTCCAAACGCTTCTGTATTCAGGCGGTGAGCATCATTTTGAGAGAACCTGTTGAGAGCCCCCACACCCCCCAGATGAATTACCTCTTAATCTTTCAGGGTGGATATCGAATTTTGTCGACTCAAGGGGTTGAGAGCGGCAGGGACGAGGGCGATAAAAGCTGTAAACGTTGATAAAACTCACCATTAATGTAATAGGTAGAACCTCTTTACTAGTAGGACTGTTAGACTCGTTGATTCGACGTCGAATCCCCGCGTGTGCGTGAGTAGCGGAGAGTAAACAACGTCTAGAATGGCATCAACGTCAGATGAGAGTGCAAAGCAAACGCACAAAGCAAAATACTCCATGCATATCATTTATTTATTTTTTTTGCATAATATTACTGAATTCAACTCTGACTTATCGAACTACGATTTTGTGATGTGGATATCGAAAAATGAAAGTCAGGTACCTGCATCAGCTGATCGGTCCCCAGCTAACACACCTATTGCAATGTTTGCCTGGGAGGGCTACATGGACACTTATTGAACTGCGATTTTGATGCAAACTAACTGGAGATTGAAATGAACGAGAGTCCGGTACCTGCATCAGATGATTGGTCCCCAGCTAATCGTGCACCTGATGCTCTTATGACAGATTCCGCCTGGGAGGACTACACGGACACTTACCGAACTCAGATGTCGATACAAATGATCTGGAAATCAAAAAACGAAAGTCAGATACCTGCAGCCCCTCGACTACTTCAGGTTGTGTTTTTCCAGAAGTTTTCTTTCAACTTATGAGTGATGAGACCAACAGGTATGTGGTAAGTATTTGAAATCACATACTGTTGAGGCTCATGGAACACAAAACAGACTGATATTTGTCATAAATACGTCATTTATGTTGATTTATGCGTAAAACCATCACTTTGTGTGTTTGTTAGAAAACGGAGGTTTTTGGGAAAAATATTCAGCCACGTGGGACAAAATGGGGAAAAAAGGATCATTAGCCTTAAAAGAGTTCAATTCTCCATTGGAACGTCTGCTTCAATCTTTGAGAAGTCTTGGTCTCGTTCTTGCTTTCCATTATGGCTGCCATAACAAATTATCAATTGAGAATTAAGAGATAAAATAACAAGGTGATCACGTGGATGTGATTTTTGTTTTCTTCATAAACAAGGTACAGAATGTCAAGAATGTCAGAAGAATTGGATGATTTTTCTAAGCAAAAAAATAATAACGTGTGTAAGTGCAAAACGACTTCTTCTGACCCGAGTCTGCCCAAGATGGCAGTTCCTCCTCATGTAGTAGTCGTACAGAAAGGGGCGTGTCCAGATGGACAGATGCCGTGTATTATCGTAGTATTTCCCTGTACTTATCCTTTACCTGTTTTTTTGAAAGGTAAGTGTACTCATTAAGTTCGTTACCGGGTTGGTCTACTGTCGCACTTTAAGATTAGTACACACATACACAGATATACACACAGACCCTCAACAGTGCCCCATGAATGACACAAACACAGCTGGTTAACCACACAAGTGTCTTAGGAATAACACAACTTGTCACTCTCTCTGCACTTCAAGAGACTTACTTGTTATCGGCACAAGCAACATACAATGTTTTAAAGATATCTCAGACCTAAATATTACTTTTGGTCTCCAAGAAAATATTCAAACATACAAAGGCTCAGGATCCATGACTATCGGCCATTTATCAGTCAAGAATGCCTTACTTTACATCCTGTTCCCTACTATTGGGTGGAGCTCTCACTCTCAGCCTTAATAAACCTTGCAGCATAGAGCATATGGCAAACCTCCGGCTGCACCTGGTGCTCAAAGAAATCAACTTTATTACTTCAATCACTCTAGACATGAAGACAAAGCATAGAAAGTTTAAAGCAGCTTGGTATTTATTACTGGAATAATAATACCAGTAGAACAAAGAATAATAGAAAACAGGACTGATAGAAAAGTCTGGATATATATTGTCTTTAGAAAAAGCTTACGAAAAAGTAAAGATGACAAGGATGAATGTTGTAGGCAGCTTGTGATCTCATGAACTGCTTTTCTGACGATCAGATGGAAACGGCCGCACTTTGACGTCGCTCTGTTCTCTTCTGATGTCTTCATCCCTTCTTCTTCCTCCCTCCCTCCTTCCTATTTCGATCCTCAGACGAGACATATTTATTCTAAAATTCTACCGGGGGGGTTTTGCAAGTTGTGATTATTAGATATTCTGATTGGGTGGCTGTCAATATGATGAATGAATGAATTCACTGTCTGTTTTCCCAAACAATAAAATGTTTTGAGGTATCGGCAGGTCTTCCTTTCCCAGGCTGTAAAATAATTTGATGTCCATCCTTTCTCAGGTTATAAAGTAACTGAGCCACCAGCATGTCTTCCTTTCTTTGTTGGAATAGCTGTTTTAAAAGTGAGATATAACTGGGAAGAAGACATGCTTTGATTTGTCCTGAATGTAGTTCATCTGTTGTCTTGTCTTGAACAAAATGTAATGGAAATATAACCCATAATGTACAGATTTTGTACCCGACAACACGCCGGAAGTGATGTCGGTGAAAGAGAGCTGTCAAGCTTCTGATCTGCAGAGAGGGGAAAAGAGAGATACCGTTATGACACAGCGCCACCCCCTGGACCGGCGGAGAAGTCCCATCACCCTTATACTTTGTCCTAGGCACACGTGCGTGAGAATGGATTGAAGAAGTTGTTCTGGCCATGGAGTTGTACTTTACTTGCATGTAGATTGCCATATTATGTGGATCATGGAGTGTCCATTTGGAATAACGGAGTCACGCGATTTATTACACACGGTTCCTTTTGAAGTGCATTATTATAATGTATAGGTTTTGGGTGTCGAACTTATCCCCCCGACAATAAAATGGCTTTATTTTGATGGAAAAGCAAGTTGTCCTGAACGCAGCCGTAGTAAGTGTAGTTCAATGACAATAAAGAGAAGTGACTGTAAGCCGCTGTCCAGGTGACATCAGACCTCTCGTATTCTCAGAAACCCGTCTGCATTGAATTTCCCGATCTCAGCACCCATTTGCTTCCATGTCAGGCTTTCATTTTTATTTTCTTCAGCGTTTTGACTCGGCTTATTGTTTTTTTTTTATTTTCTCATTCGCTCAGACAGACGGATGTCTCAGCTGCTTGACTGTCAATGAAGCAGGCCTGTCTGTTACTCGTTATGGTTTCCTTGTTTTGCCTCGTAGCGAACTACAGCAGGATGACAGGTACAGGAAGCAACCTCAGGATGTCAATTAGCTTAGCAACTGAAAAAAAAAGAGAGTAAATAAATAAAGGTCCTCTTAATTTGATAGCTATTGGCACTATCAAAATGGAAGGCCAACAGCCGTTAGCCACATGAGCTCGGCGGAAACTGCCCAGTGTGTTTTTACTTTGCGAAAATCTCCCGTTTCCTGAATATGTAAGATAGATATCGCTGCTTCTTCATTACTTACTGAATTCTTTAGTCACTAATTGCAGCAAACATATGACAGGTCTGGTTTTACGGTGGATGAAATTTACTTGTGCAGGTTAATTAAACCCACGCAACATCACTGGATCATCAAATAATCACAGGACCCCATTGAGAAAATATTCCCGTGTCCTCCTTTTCACATACCACAGAGACACAATGATGTACTTTGTCTCTTAAACAAGTAATCCTGCAAAATGTAGCTGAAAAGCTGAAATGTCCCTCCACTGTATACTTTGTGATCTACAAGCTTTATTTCCAGATATCGTTTTTACTTTCTTTGAATGATTGGAAGGCAAAGCTGCCACAGCCATCATTTTGAAATTCTCTGATGATTCTGCACTAATGGAGCAGCGATGCCACCCGCACTTCAGAAGAGGTCGTCCACCTGAAGCTAAGCCTGTTTGAGTCTGGTCAGCACTTGGATGGGAGACCATCTAGGAATTGTTAGGATTGTTGCTGGAAGATGTGCAGGCAAAGGCAACAGGGGGCGCTTACCCTAGGGGTCTGAAAATGGATCCCAATGCCACAGTGCACTGGCAGGGACACTACAGTGTAAAAATGGCACCGTCCTTCAGATGACTCTCAGTGCTTATGAGAGATCCTTGGGCATCCTTTGTAAAGAGTAGGGTGTAACCTGATGTCCTGGATAAATTAGTCATTTGGCCCCCTAATCATCTCCCATCTCTAACTGGCTAATTATCTCTCTCACCCCTTCACCACCTAACAGCTAATGTGTGGTGAGTGTACTGGCACAAAAATGGCTGCCGTTGTGTCATCCAGGTGGATGCTGCACGTTACTGGTGGTTAAAGCAACTCCCTACTTACTATATAAAGCACTCTGAGTAGTGAGAAAAGTGCTATATAAGAGTGAAGATTTATTATTATTATTATTATTATTATTATTATTATTATAACGCCATCTGTTGGAATGAAAAATGCAATGCTTATGTTTCTGTTGTTTGGCATTTGGTATGGAAGTCATAAAAGCAGTGTTAATGTTTGTGATGCACCATCTGTTGGAATGGAAAATGCAATGTACATGTCTCTGTCATATGCCATTTGGTATGGGATTCATAAAAGCAGAGTTAATATTTGTCATGTGCCTTTTGTTAGAGTGGCAAAATCAATTCCTATGTCTCTGTTTTGTGTCATTTGGTATGGGATTTGTAAAAGCAGTGTTAATGTTTCTGATGTGCCATCTGGCTAATTATCTCTCTCACCCCTTCACCACCTAACAGCTAATGTGTGGTGAGCATACTGGCACAAAATGGCTGCCGTTGTGTCTTCCAGGTGGATGCTGCACATCCATACTAACCCCTACTTTCTCTTCTGTTGTTTTTCCGGTTTTCTGTGGTGGTGATCTGCGCCACCACCACCTAATCAAAGCACCGTGATGCCCTTACATTGATGGATTAAAGGCCAGATGTCCACATGACCATCGTCATCAAATTCTTCCATGTGAACCATGAATACCATGAGGACTGATTGAGGTTGTCTATGTTAGGTAGAATGCCTAGATGGGGCTGGGTGGTCTCGTAGCCTCGGTACCACTGCAGATTTTATTTTTTTCTCCAGGAGTCTGGAGTTTGTTTTGTTTTTTCTGTCCTCCCTGGCCATCAGACCTTACTCTTATTCTATGTTAATCTGTGTTCCCTAATGTTAATTATTTATTTTGTCTTTGAGCTGCATTGTTTGTATTAAATAATATAATATATATAATATATAAAATGTGCTATAGAAATAAATGTTGTTGTTGTTGTAGTGGTGGTTAAAGCGGCTCCCTACTCACTATATAAAGCACTTTATGTAGTGAGAAAAGTGCTATATAAGCATGAAGAGTTATTATTATTATTATTATTATTATTTTTATCATTATTATTATAATGCCATCTGTTGGAATGAAGAATGCAATGTACATGTCTCTGTCATATGCCATTTGGTATGGGATTCATAAAAGCAGAGTTAATATTTGTCATGTGCCTTATGTTAGAGTGGCAAAATCAATTCCTATGTCTCTGTTTTGTGTCATTTGGTATGGGATTTGTAAAAGCAGTGTTAATGTTTCTGATGTGCCATCTGGCTAATTATCGCTCTCACCCCTTCACCACCGAACAGGTAATGTAGATGACTCTGCACTTATCACCATTACATTTCTAATTAGCATCTCAAATTAGGGTGACATGCGCTAATTCAGACTTTGTATGGGTTGAAATGTTATGACTTCTTTGCCCGCTGAGTTAAAACCAATGCCTGGACAAAACTGACGTGTGCAGAGCTGCATTGGAAGTTAGTGTTAGGGTTAAGTGTGTTTAGCTTTGGACGGCTCAGTCCTTGGACATGTCCCTTGTCCCCACTCACACATTAGGGTTCCTTAAATGAGCGAACCGTTGAGGTGTTGTAGACATTATTTCTCCCACACCAACGACTGAATCTGCATTAGCCTGTTAGAACCTTCATCCAATGAGTAATGATGACCAGGGACGCAACAGTGTAATGAATGGCTAGTTTTGTTTTTTTTAGTTATAAATAGTTAAGAAGAAATTTGTAGAGGTCTAAATGCAAGAAAGCCACACATTTATCATGATTAATATCGTCCCAAATTCCCACTAATTGGATTTTCATGGTGTATATTATACACTTTGGGGCCTGTAATAATAGTTGATTAATAAACGTTGCTACAACACAACACAACTGTCTACTACAAATCTTGAAAGTTTTAAATGATGAGGCTATAGGGGTATCATTAGGAGCTAATGGGCATTCATTATTGCGGTACAAGGTTTCAAGATGAATGCCATCTTATTCTGTTCTCCTCCTCCTCCTCCTCTGGTTATTACCTGAGCTGTTCTTGTACCAGGATTAAGACAGGAGCCAAAGGCCACATAATAATTACGAAACTTCAGTAGCTCGAGCCTGTCTTTGTTAATGGCAACACAAAAGCTTTCAATGAGCATCATGATTTTTTACCTGCTGTCACAAAGGATATAATTATTTTAAGATGTACATCAAACCTTTTTTAATTAATCCCCGACGGCAGCATTCTTAAGATGTAATTTACTTCTGGAATAACATTACTTTAAGCGGACTCAGTGTTGCCCCATAGGGTAACAAATGCCTCTGTCTTTCGACATTTTTTCTTTAGTATTTCTATTTGTTGAAGGTCGTTGGTTTCACTAATGCTTGGTAGCATCCCCACCTGACGGCAACAAAGCTCTATTTTTATTCGCTTGCACTGATTATAGAAATGTGTTGTTCGTGTAACATCAAAATGTTCTCAGACCCTCTTTATTCAATGTGGGGCAAAGTGGGCAATGTGAACCACTGCGGCATTGACAGCGAGGTGAAAACCAATGCTGAACGGAGCACCGCCTCATCACAGTGCTCATTCAAACACACACGAGTCCAATTTACTAGCGCCAGTTCATCTCCGGGAGACAGCCAGACTGGGAATGGGATTTGAATCCGGATACCGCCCTACTCACGTTTAGGCTGCGGTGAATTAAGAGAACACAACACACTGATTTACCAAACTTTGTAGGCTTAGCTCTTTAACCTGTGCTGATGCTCCCATTTGAAAAGCTAAGGGTCCTAGGGGTATTATAAAAAAATGAAGGTGAAAGAGGGCATCTCTGTTTGCTCCTGTGTAAATAAAAAGGGCAAGAAGAGCCTTGTTAATTGGTACAAAAGTGTGTGGCCTACTGGGTAAAATTTTACTTTAATAATATACCGTATATACTTATATTTTACCATAAAATTTCTGGTATTTTTATAATGTCGGTCGTATAAGCCGAATGTTGAAAACTCATGCTGTTGGTCCAAATGATTATGATATGCTAACACCCACCTGAGAGAGTAACCACTGAGCACATGGCCTTTTTTAATTCTATGTATTGTGCCTACGTGACCACACGGTGATACCCACACTATTCCGAAGCGACATTTGCACTGTTTTGCGTTTTTTTTGTATCTCACACCCTCATACACCTTTATCGTAAGAGCATCACTTATCTACGATCGATCGATCAGAAGGAAATATGAAGCTGGTTTTCAATTAAACATTAATGAAGTGGTGAAAGAAATTGGTGACTGTGCTACTGCAACAAAATTCAATGTGTCTGAGAAACTGGTGCGAGATTGGAGGAGGCAAGAAGATGTAAAAAAAAATGTAAGGGTCGCATTTTTGAATGGGCCTATAAATTGAGGTCTGATTTTATGATCGATTTCAAGACCCGACTTATATGTGAGTATATACGGTAAGCACCATAGTCGTCCACTCTGTTCAATAGATGTTATACTTGAATTAGGCTGCCAAAACTGAAAAGTTGGCTCCATAGAAGAGGTCTCAACAGACTTCAGTCCAACAATAGAACCATCATGGAAGGTAGTTTAAAAGCTGGGCAGGGGAAGTAATGTCATTGGGGCAGGAACTGGAAATTATGTCATTGGGGACCGGAACCAGAAGTGGTGTCCTCTGGCCAGGAACCAGAAGTGGTGTCCTTGAGTCCATGGGAAATTTCCAGTGGTTGGTCTGCCGATGAACAAGAGGGAGGATTAGTGCACCCTGCCACCCCCTGGTCTGGCATGGAATTATCCCTTAGTGAGCCCATCAGCTGCCTCCCATGAGCACATGTGGGACATCATATTTTGCTTAAACGTCACAGTTCCTGTTGTGCAGTGGGAACGCAACCACACAAAAGTGACCAGGGGACACAAGTGACTACAGTCCCTGTGGTTCTGGGGGGGAGGTTGGGGGGGCACATGCCAATCGGCTTTTTGTCAGTCTTTATCCTAACAGTTTACACTTTTTAACTCAAACGACTGCAGAACGTTCACGAGCCAACCGCGGTGTTTTCCATTTACTGTAACTTGTTATTCCAATACACTTCAATGTCCCTCAAATCACACTTTAATCAAAATTAGAATTATCATTTTTCTTTATGAAGTTTTAAATATACTCATCCAATTGTTGCATCCTAGTCTAACAATGAGTTATTGATTTTCCATCATCCCCTTGGCACTTGTATGCCTGCAAAAGAGAATTTTTAATTGTAGGGGCCTGCAATCAGACATAATAATAGCGTGAATAATATCTTTTGTAAATGCTAAAAAAAAAAAAAATCTTGTGAGATAAAAAAAAAAAATAAAATACTGCCTAGTAATCCTGAAGGTGCATTGTGTCTATTGTCGAGAAAAGGAATAGCCCATCTCTCCAAAGTGAAAGATTCTTTGTGCGTCTCATAAATTGTGTGCATTAATCAGCTTGGAAAGTGCTAAAGCCGCTTAAGAGAGCAGAGTCAGCAGCTCGCCGCGCTTGTCCAGAGCATTGCAGTCGCCTCGGAGTATTAAGGAAATGTTCATAGAAAACGAGAAAGCAGCATCCATTTCCACAGTGAATATGGGATAGTCCACGTTTGGGCCGTGGATATTGTGAAATTATTAGACTCGACACGCTGAAAAAGCCACCCATGTATGATATATATGTATATAGTTTGAAAATAGCACTGATGGACATGGATTGGAGTCCGTAACTGAACTGAGGATGGTTGGAAAAGAGGGCGGCATTAAAGTGGCG
This sequence comes from Polypterus senegalus, assembly GCF_016835505.1. Lineage (NCBI taxonomy): Eukaryota > Metazoa > Chordata > Cladistia > Polypteriformes > Polypteridae > Polypterus > Polypterus senegalus. The sequence continues at coordinate 129,079,630 of NC_053168.1, forward strand.
TAGTGAACCAGGAAGTGACGTGCTTCTGGGTCGACACCGGAAGTGACGTGCTTCTGGGCACCGGAACCAGAAGTGATGTCTTCAGAGTTGCATCAGACAGGTTTTACCATTTTTTTTGTCTTCAGAGACAACAGAAGAAAGTTTAGCGCACCCTGCCACCCCCTGGCCTGGCGTAGAATTACCCTCACTTGGTCCGTACAGCTCCCTCCTATTTACACGTGTATGACTACATGAATGATCCTAACTGGATTTGAGATCCGTCTTCCACTATGAACGTTCAGTCTACTGGTTCAATGCCTAGTTTTCTTCTTCATGAATCAAAATGGCAGCCCGACCCTTTCATTCTTGGTAATTATGATGACACTTCAGATGAATTTCTGGTCATCACTTCAGTCTTTTGAAATCGAGTGTCTGCATGAGGTCCTGATAATAAGGGGGAGAGAAGGCACTGGCATCTTACCAGAGGGCAATACACCTGACTGAGAAGGAGAGTCCTCCTGTGGGACACAAGAGGGACAGACAAGACACTGGCATAGGTCCACCATGAACGAGGTCTGTCTGAAAAGAAACCAAACTCACAACCAACTTAATCAGACTTCAAAGTCCTGCCGTCCTCTATTTCTACGTCACTCCCTTTTCTGGAGTCCTCCTCAGAGTGCTCTGGACCACAGGCCAGGCTAGAGGTTGACCTTCCAATAAGATCATGCAAAGCACAACACAGCAGTGGCTTACGGATAAAGCTCTGGCGATGTCCTTGAGTTGTATAACCACATCCTGGATTTGAACCCAATCAAGCATCTCTGTAGAGACCTGAAAACATCACCGATGGTCTTTATCCATCTTGACAGAGCCTGAGAAGGTCTGCAGAGAAGAAGGACAAAAATTCAACAAATCCTGGGTGTGTGAAGGTAGTGAAACCAGACCCAAGATGATAGCAGGCTGTAAATGGCTGCCAAAAATGCTTCGGCTAAGTCACGAGTAAGTGAATAAGGAGTTTTCATCCAACTTGACGAAGCTTGAGAAGATCTGCAGAGAAGAATGGCACAAAATCTTCAAACCTGGAAGTGAGACGCTTCTGGCATCAACTCCAAGAAGATACCAATATGGAATGGCAGTCAGAGAAGCTTCAGCCAAGTATTTAGTGAGCCTTCATCCAACCTGACGAAGCTTGAGAAGATCTGCAGACATGAATGGCAGAAAATCTCCAAATCCAGGTGTCGCATCAGACCCAAGATTACAGCAGGCTGGAATGGCTGCCAAAGAGGCATCAGCTAAGTAGTGAATAAGTGAGTCTCCATCCAACATGACAGAGCTTGAGAAGATCTACAGGAAAGAATGGCATGAAATTTCCAAATCCTGGAGAGCGAAGCTTGTGGCATCAACCCCAAGAAGATAAAAGGCTGGAATGATTGCCAAAGAGGCTTTGGCTAAGTAGTGAGTAAGTGATTCTTCATCCAACCTCATAGAGTTTGAGAAGATCTGTAAAGAAGAAGGCAGAACATCTCCAAATCAGGGAGTGTGAAGCTCGTCACAACAGACTCAAGAAGACACCAGGATGGAATGGCTGCCAAAAAGGCTTCGGCCAAGCAGTGAGTGAGTAAGTGAGTGAGTCTTTATCCAAAGTGACGGAGCTTGAGAAGATCTGCAGGGAAGAATGTCATGAAATTTTCAAATCCAGGAGCGTGAAGCTTGTCACATCAGACCCAAGAATATACCAACATGGAATGGCTGCCAAAGAGGCTTCGGCTAAGTACTAAGTGAGTGATTCTTCATCCAACATGGCAGAGCTTGAGAAGATCTGCAGGGAAGAATGGCTTGAAATTTTCAAATCCTGGCATGTGAAGCTTTTGGCATCAACCCCAAGAAGATATATATGGCTGAAATGGTTGCCAAAGAGCCTTTGGCTGAGTAGTGAGCAAGAGATTATTCATCCAACCTGATGAAGTTCGAGAAGATCTGCAGAGAAGAAGACAGAAAATCACCAAATCTGGGAGTGTGAAGATTCGTTGCAACAGACTCAAGGAGATACCAGTCTGGAATGGATGCCAAAGAGTCTTCAACTAAGTACTAAGTGCATGATTCGTCATCCATCCTGATGGAGTTTGAGAAGATCTGCAGAGACGAAGCCAGAAAATCACCAAATTCAGGGTGTTACAACAGGCCCAAGAAGACAGCAGCCTGGAATGGCTGCCAAGGAGGCTTCGGCCAAGTAGTGAATGAGTGAGTCAGTGAGTGAGTGAGTCTTCATTCAACCTGATAGAGCTTGAGAAGATCTGCAGAGAAGAAGTCAGAAAATCTCCAAATCCTAGAGTGCAAAACTTGTGGCAACAATCCCATGGAGATAGCAGGTTGGAATGGCTGCCAAAGAGGCTTCAGTTAAGTATTAAGTGAGTGATTCTTCATCCAACCTGGCAGAGCCTGAGAAGATCTGCAGAGAAGACAGACAGAAAATCACCAAATTCAGGGTGTTACAACAGGCCCAAGAAGACAGCAACCTGGAATGGCTGTCAAAGAGGCTTGTAGTGAGTGAGTGAGTAAGTCTTTATCCAAAGTGACGGAGCTTGAGAAGACCTGCAGAGAAGAAGGCAGAAATCTCCAAATCCAGGAGTGTGAAGCTTGTGGCATCAACCCCAAGAAGATAACAACATGGAATGGCTGCCACTAAGCATTAAGTGAGTGACTCTTCATCTAACATGGCAGAGCTTGAGAAGATCTGCAGAGAAGATTGGCATGAAATCTCCAAATCACAGGAGGGTGAAATTTTGTGGCATCAACTACAAGAAGACTCCGGGCTGGAATGGCTGCCAGAGGGACTTCCACTAAGTACCAACTAAAGGCCTTGAATAATTTCAATCAATGGGATACCCCAGATGTCCATTTTTAGCAAATTCCTGAAATTTCCCAAACTCCTGTTCTCGCTTTGTCGTTCTGATAAATTGAGTGTTACTCGATCAGGGGAACAAAAAAATTTAAAATGATTTTAGCGCGAGGCCTCAGCATAGCAAAATTGTGTCAAAAGTGAAGGGTCCGGACTACTTTATTGAAGCCCCTCTGTTAAAATCCCAGAGAAGCAATTCCTCGCCGCACGTTTTGGTGGTCACGGATGAGGAACTTCAGAATCCCCAACTCTGAAACTCCCGGAGATGCTGACAGCACAAAAGAAGTGCCTTTTGGTTTTGGGATAAGTGAGGAGTTTCAAATAAAGATGAAGGGTTAAAAGAGGACACCAAGGCGTCTTCTGGAAGTCATTAAGTTACAAAGCCCCAAAGAAGATAAAAGTTTCCATTTTCTAAAATGTAAATCAAAAACATATTCATTAGTATCGCAAAACTAACATGCAAATCTTCACCACTTGAAAAGCTCGGCTAAATATGTACAAGAGCAAAAACAAAAAATACATCTGGTGCTTGGTTACAAGGCTTGCTTTTTTGGTTTTATCTAAAGAACTTGTCTCTCTTCCATGCCTGGCTTTTAAGGATTATGGTAACTCATAATAAGCTGTTAGTTAGGGATGACATAAAAAGATAAGTCTGCGTCTCCGATTTTAATGGCCCAGATGGAGAAGAGGGGGGATTTCTTTTCTTTTCATTTCTATTCTCTTCTTTTCTTCCCCTCGTTCGTCTTTTCGTCTGCCCCGTCCCTTTCCCGACCGTTTAACGGTCTTTCACGCAAACACTTTGTCGGATGGAAGCAGGTCCCCCCGGCCGGCGTGTGTCTTGTGTACGCACCTCTTCACGTCCCGATGAAGGCACGGGGGGGAAATGCCAAGTGATCGGGGATGAGGTTTCGTGCCCAAATTTGGATGCAGTATCAGGGGCGAGGAATGCATGACATCATAACAATGACAATGTGGGTGAAGCTGGCAGCGCTTGACTCGTCAGGCCTGCAGTGATTTACTTAGCGTCTGGCAAAGCCGTCCTCGTGATGTTTGTTTCCCATAAACAGTTTTCAGAAGTGAAGAGTATGGTGTCAAGATAACAGACGTATCATCGGTCATTTGCAAAACATCATGGTGGGCTGCCAGGAAAATGAGGCGGCGGATTTATCTTTTTTTTTTTTCTTTAGTGTTCATTTATGAGATGATTGTTTTTCATTTTCTCTCTTTCTTTTATATGATTTTCTTGCTTTGTTCCCACACATTTTTCCTTCATTTTAAAAGGCTGACCACTTTGTCTCATTAAAATGGTACCAGCTCTCGCCCTTCAACTGCCGCCAGAGCCGCCCGGGCCATGGCATGTCGTTAATGCAAACGGCTTCTTCTTCTGCTTATGAATGTTCGGATTATCGATTATTATAGTCGTTCACTTTAGGGGAAGGATTTATGTTTCTATTGTCACGTTGTGCCGCATGTAACCCTGTCGGCTGGCTGGCTGCGTGGACGATTAAGCAAACCGAACTTCTGAAGGGTTCAAATCCCACCTCTGCCTCACTATACGGTGTAGCCTACTCATACTTATGGCGCCTTCGGAACGTAATCAGACCCCCTTCACTTTTTGCACACTTTGTTAATTGCACATTTCATTTCAACTCTTTTTTTCCCCTATTGAAGCAATTCTCAAAACCCCAGAAAGACACAGCAAAGACAGGAATTTAGGAATTTTTCCAAATTTATTAAAAACTAGTCACGCTCCCCACCTAAGACGGGTTGTAGTCTAAGTCATCGACTGACACCTCGGCATATTCCGCATTGACGTTTGCAGTTACGCCATCTGTTGGAATGTTTTTTGTAATACGTGTTGTAAACAAATACACTGCATTTTCATTCCAACAAATGGTGCATCACGGACATTAGGATAGCTTTTGTGCAGCCTACACCAAATGGCATATAAACAGAGACATAGAAACTGGATGGACACACACATATACTTTTCTAAGGCTGATAAGCTGATTTCTGCAAGTAGACTCGATGTAAATTAAGGGGGACAAGTAAAGTTCTCTCTAGCTGCTCGTCTTGTAGTTACTCTCTGCTGCACATATTCAGCATTAACATGCGCAGTGCACCCTCCGTTGGAATGTATTTTGTAATCCATTCACTGATGAAATGCATTGCATTTTTCAGTTCAGCTGATGGTACCTCTGAACCACTAACACATGGCATAGAAGAGAAACACAGAAAATGGATGGTGTGAAACGAGCCCCGGACACAGACAGACGGACAACAGTTTGTCACCCAGCACACACATATTTATTTACAATATTTACAAATTTCTAAGTCCGTGCACAAACCCAGTGCCGCCAGCATCGATCCCCCAAAGTCCAGGCCTCACTCTCCAGGGCCTTTCTTCAGGCCGCCTCCACTCCTCTCTCTCTAGACTCCCGTCCACTTCCACCCGACTCCAGCCGTCGAATGAAGGGAGACGGCCCCTTTTATACAAACCCGGATGGGCTCCAGGTCCTGGTGTGGCGGAGGTGCTGAGGTCCAGGGTCCCCAGTGTAACCCGGGCGGTCGCCCCCTCATGGTCTGGAGGAGGCACGAGCCTTCCTCCGGTCCTCCTCGGCATCCCGGCTGGGTATCACCCCCAGCCGTGTGCCACAATGGACACACACACACAGACACACACTTGTCCTTTTATTAAGGTGGATGAGCTGATTTCTGTTCTTCTGGCAGTTACTCTCTGTTGCAGTGCACCATCTACTGGAATGTATTTTATGATGCATATAGTAATAAATATTTTTTTAATTGCATATAGTAATAAATAATTTATTTTTAAAATAGTAAATATTTTTTATTCCAACAGATGGCACTTTAGAAACATTAGCACTGCTTTAATAAATCCAATACCAAATGGCATGTAACAAAGACATAGCGACCGGACAGACGCATAGATACACAGGCACACACTTTATTAAGCTGGATAAGCTGATGTCTGTAGGTAGGCTCAACATCATATTCAATGTTAACATTTGCAGTGCACCGCCTTTGGGAATGTATTTTGAAACACATTTTGTGATAAAATGCATTACATTTTTCATTCCTACTGATGGCGCATTTGAAACATTAGCACTGATTTTATGACTCCTATACCAAATGACACATAACAGACAAAGCAATGGGACAGACACACACACACACACACACATTCACTTGTCCTTTTATTTAGGTAGATAAGCTGATTTCTGTCCATCCTGCAGTCTCTGTTGGATGTATTCAGCATTAACGTTTGCAGTGCTCCATATATTGGAATGTATTTTGTTAAGGATGTAATAAAAAAAAGCATTGCATTTGTATTCCCACAGACGGCACATCGCAAACATTAGCACTACTTTTATCAATCCCATACCAAATGGCATATAATAGAGACAGATGCATTGCATTTTGTATTCCAACAGATGGTGCATCACAATCATTAGCACTTTTATTTTCAATCCCATGCCAAATGGCATATAATAGAGACAGATGCATTGCATTTGTCTTTCCAACAGATGGCTCATCACAAACATTTGTAGTAATGCATTATATGACTGTAAAACGTTATGAGGCACCATCTGTTGGAATGACAACTGCAATGCATTTTATTACTACGTGCATTACAGAGCAGATTCGAATAGATGGTGCACTGCAAACGTTAATGCTGAGGTCCTCGTTGATATAGAGATCCTCTGGAAAGCAATGGCATCTAAGAGATGTGGGCTCCCCAGGAAGGAGCATCTGTCTGACATCTTTGAGTTTAGTTAGAAGATGTCACAAGGTTTCTGTTTACAATGGATATCTTATTACAGGCAAATATGGTCTGACTTGACTTGACTTGATACGATTTGTGCTGATTTCAACTTTTACTTACAAAAAGCTGAAATTTGAAAAACAGCGGGGAGTCTTCTCATATCCACTGTATTATTTCAGATTCTGTTAAATTGAAAAAAAGATTTTAAAGCTACAAACATATTAATGTACTTTGATTTGCATCCATTTCCTAAGGGTCGGTGAGCTTTAATATTGTTCTGAGTGTGGAATGAATAGTTTAATAACAAAACACACTGAGAAATGTGTAGGCTTAGGGGAACGGAGTAGGTATCTGATAAAATGAGTTTTCTTTCAAAATGGTAAATAGGAATACGTTGTAAATATCTATTTTTTAATTTAGGAGAATAAAGCGGCAAAAAAAATAATAATCTCCAAACCAGGAATGAGAGAGATGTGTGTCTGTTTATTCAAAGCCTCTGTGGAGTTTGGTGTTTGAGAGCAGGAGATGATCGTCAGCTACTTCTATTCATCCCACTGAGCGTTTATACGTGTAGAGAGTGGAAAGGGACCGCCGGATGCACAGAAATCAGCACGCCCATCTTACTAAACGGACAAGGGGCTGTGTGTCTGCAGCCGTTGGGTTTCTATGTCTCCATTATATGCCATTTGATGTAGGAGTAAAACAAAAACTGTGCTAATGTTTGTGATGCGCCATCTGTTGGAATGACAAATGCAATGAATTTTATTACTACATGCATTACAAAATACATTCCAACAGATGGTGCACTGCAAATGTTAACACTGAATGCGCCCAACAGAAAGTAACTGCCGGACAGACAGATATTAAGAAATCATCTTATCAATCTTAATAAAGTGTGTGTCTGTGTATCTGTGTGTCCATCAAGTTTCCGTGTTTCCATTTTATGCCATTTGGTATGGGATTTGTAAAAGCAGTGCTAATGTTTGTGGTGCGCCATCTGTTGGAAAGACAAATGCAATGCGTATGTGTTATGTTTCAGACAGATTTTCATCCCTGGCTGAGGTTGAGCTCTTTGTTTTATGTCCTTTAATTCCATTTTTGATTCTTTTCTTTACATTAGCACTTCTTGTCTTTATTATTTGTATTCTTTGTTTTTCATTTTGTCTACATATCAATGCCTTGGTTATATTTCACGTGTTTCTGTGGGAGGTCCCCCAAGAGGCAGGACCCCCTGTCAATGAACCTCCAGGAGCTGCCCTCCTGCCTATAAATCCAGAGGGCTTCCCACAGTTCTTGGCGGCTCATTCAAATGCAGGTGGGAGTCTTGGTGCCTTTCGGTGTTTCTGCTGTGCTTTTTGGTCTTTCTGTATTTGTGACCTTCTCTGCTGTGTTTTCACCTCACTTTGGATTTGGGATTTTTCAAACTGTGCTTACTTGGGATTGCCGTATTGTTGTGTTGGCCAATTATTTATGCCTTTTCCATCCATCCATCCATCATCCAACCCGCTATATTCTAACTACAGGGTCACAGGGGTCTGCTGGAGCCAATCCCATCCAACATAGGGGGCAAGGCAGGACGCCAGCCCACCGCAAGACTAAAGCCTTTTCATTTTTACAGTGGTGTGAAAAACTATTTGCCCCCTTCCTGATTTCTTATTCTTTTGCATGTTTGTCACACAAAATGTTTCTGATCATCAAACACATTTAACCATTAGTCAAATATAACACAAGTAAACACAAAATGCAGTTTTTAAATGATGGTTTTATTATTTAGGGAGAAAAAATCCAAACCTACATGGCCCTGTGTGAAAAAGTAATTGCCCCCTGAACCTAATAACTGGTTGGGCCACCCTTAGCAGCAATAACTGCAATCAAGCGTTTGCGATAACTTGCAATGAGTCTTTTACGCGCTCTGGAGGAATTTTGGCCCACTCATCTTTGCAGAATTGTTGTAATTCAGCTTTATTTGAGGGTTTTCTAGCATGAACCGCCTTTTTAAGGTCATGCCATAGCATCTCAATTGGATTCAGGTCAGGACTTTGACTAGGCCACTCCAAAGTCTTCATTTTGTTTATCTTCAGCCATTCAGAGGTGGATTTGCTGGTGTGTTTTGGGTCATTGTCCTGTTGCAGCACCCAAGATCGCTTCAGCTTGAGTTGACGAACAGATGGCGGACATTCTCCTTCAGGATTTTTGGTAGACAGTAGAATTCATGGTTCCATCTATCACAGCAAGCCTTCCAGGTCCTGAAGCAGCAAAACAACCCCAGACCATCACACTACCACCACCATATTTTACTGTTGGTATGATGTTCTTTTTCTGAAATGCTGTGTTCCTTTCCGCCAGATGTAACGGGACATTTGCCTTCCAAAAAGTTCAACTTTTGTCTCATCAGTCCACAAGGTATTTTCCCAAAAGTCTTGGCAATCATTGAGATGTTTCTTAGCAAAATTGAGATGAGCCCTAATGTTCTTTTGCTTAACAGTGGTTTGCGTCTTGGAAATCTGCCATGCAGGCCGTTTTTGCCCAGTCTCTTTCTTATGGTGGAGTCGTGAACACTGACCTTAATTGAGGCAAGTGAGGCCTGCAGTTCTTTAGATGTTGTCCTGGGGTCTTTTGTGACCTCTCGGATGAGTCGTCTCTGTGCTCTTGGGGTAATTTTGGTCGGCCGGCCACTCCTGGGAAGGTTCACCACTGTTCCATGTTTTTGCCATTTGTGGATAATGGCTCTCACTGTGGTTCGCTGGAGTCCCAAAGCTTTAGAAATGGCTTTATAACCTTTACCAGACTGATAGATCTCAATGACTTCTGTTCTCATTTGTTCCTGAATTTCTTTGGATCTTGGCATGATGTCTAGCTTTTGAGGTGCTTTTGGTCTACTTCTCTGTGTCAGGCAGCTCCTATTGAAGTGATTTCTTGATTGAAACAGGTGTGGCAGTAATCAGGCCTGGGGGTGGCTACGGAAATTGAACTCAGGTGTGATACACCACAGTTAAGTTATTTTTTAACAAGGGGGCAATCACTTTTTTCACACAGGGCCATGTAGGTTTGGATTTTTTTCTCCCTAAATAATAAAAACCATCATTTAAAAACTGCATTTTGCGTTTACTTGTGTTATATTTGACTAATGGTTAAATGTGTTTGATGATCAGAAACATTTTGTGTGACAAACATGCAAAAGAATAAGAAATCAGGAAGGGGGCAAATAGTTTTTCACACCACTGTATATGTCTGTGTTTGCCTTTGTTACTAGCTGGGTTTGATGGTTTTGCCCTCTAGTGGGCATTTTCGGATGTATTTGGAAATACGTACTTTGGAACTTATTGGGATTTATGTGCATTTTGACTCCTGCTATATGCCATTTAATATGGAATTCAAAGAAAGAAGTGTTAATGTTTGTGATGCACCATTTATTGGGATGACAAATGCAATGCATAAGTTTCTGTTATATGCCATTTGATATGGGATTCATAAAATCAGCACTAATGGTTGTGATGTGCCATCTGTTGGAATGACAAAGGTAATGCTTACTGTATGTCTCTGTTATATGCCATGTAGAATGAGATTCAGAAAATCAGTGTTGATGTTTGCTGCGCCTTCTAGTGGAATGACAAATGCAATACACGTGTCTCTGTTATATGCCATTTGGTATGGGACTCATTAAAGCAGTGCTAATGTTTGTGATGCGCCATCTGTTGAAATAAGAATGCAATGCATTTTATTAATACATGCGTTACAGCAAACATTCCAATATATGGTGCACTACCAACACTGAATACATCCAAGAGACAGTAACTGCCGGATGGACAGTAGTGGTAATGTTTGTGGTGCACCATCTGTTGGAATCTCTGTTATATGTCATTTGGTATGGGAGTTGTAAAGGCAGTGTTAATGTGCGTGATGCACCATCTGTTAGAATGACAGAGACAGAGGAACTGGATGGACACACAGACACTTATCATTTTTATTAAGTTGAACGAGGAGGCACATACCTAGAAGACAAAGGGAGAAGAAATAAGAGAAAACAAGGAGGGCAGCAATAGGTGCAAGAAAGTAGGCCAAATAAGAATGGAGAGCAAAAGGGGTAAAGGCCAGGAAGGGCGATCAGTTTTTATCAGTTAACAGTATCCTGGCTTAATTGTTGTTTAAAGGAATACTCCATTTTGTATGGTACATACCCCCTGTAGTTTGGAGCAATGGCCAATCTAAAAACACCTTGTCATGTCCATGGAACCGGTTTGCCTTGTGCCATGGTGCATTATCATGCTGGAAGTGGCCATTAAAAGATGAGGAAATTGCAGCCTTGAAAGGATGCAGATGGTCAACATCGATACTCAAACAGGCTGTGCCACTCAAGCGATGACTGATTGCTATTAATGGGCCCAAGGTGTGCCCACCAGCAGCAGCAGCAGCCCCGACTGCTAACACAAGGCAGGTTGGGTGTATGGATTCCTGCTGTTGGCACCTGCCATCTGTGTCCCTCAGACCAGAAACGCATGTTACTTTTAACGTGTTACCCTACTGCTCTCGAGATCAGCGCTGCACGCTCAGCTCATCAACATAAATTTAGCGATTTCTGAAATATTGAGACAGGTTAGTTCAGCCAGCAGAAGGAATAATGTGATCGCCCAGACGTTTGCCTTTATTGTAGTGAAAGTGTGTGTTACACAGACACAGAGTGCAACAGACGTGTGCAGACTACAGTAACCCGGTTAAGGGTTTACCTGGCCACATCAATCACAGAGAAATCCACCTCAGCAAGTCAGGTTTCTCCGAGGCCAGTAACCGGATGAAGGGTTTACGTGGCAGGAAAAAAAATCAGAAACGTGTGAATAATCGGGTTATTCAGGTGCGTGTCAACACACTGATTAGACGTGGAGCATCTTCATGAAAATCCTGGATTGACTGTTAGTGTTCATTAGAATGGTTACCGTCACACGTGAACGTCAGAGGGTCACCATCCGGGGTCCTCCCAGGTCACGAGGGGGGGGCGCTGCTGCTAAGTGTGTCATCGACCTTTGCATCCACAGTGCTGAGTAAACACCCAGTGAAGGCAAACTGACTCCACCCCTTCTGGTGCCACGACCATAAAAGCCCCAACCGCCCAGAAGGGGGCGTCGTCACTCGTTGCCAGGAGATCAGTAGAGTCCCGTCAGGCGCAGCAATTTATTTGTTAGAACACCAGAGGGTGACACTTTTCATTTGTATTTGCCCCAACGCGAGTCTTTTAATTAAACGGAGACAGCCGGGTTGGCATCCCCAACTTTTACTGCCGTGTCATAACTTAGGGAAGACGGAAAAGGTCCGAAGAGAAGCTATTTGAACATTCAGCGAAATGCACTTTACGTCACTTCAGTAAATGGCGCTGAGCTGTCATCCCTTACACTCAGGTGCTAATCTGGGATCCTGCGGTGGTCCGTCGTGTGGTGGGTGTGGCATGCCATACACGTTAATGCATTGCTGCTCACACCCCGAGACGGCCGCTCCTGATCCAAATCATTAGCTCAGGGATTGTACGTTCTGAAAAGATCAGACGCAACACACTTAACAAGCGGCCACCCGCATAATTTCCCTGGTTGCATTGGGTCAAGACTTACTGTAAATGTCTTTGATGGAGTCTGAAACAAGATTGAAGACAGGTGGAAAAACTGGTGGCTTTAAATGCCATAACCGGAATTGGCAGTAGGGGAACAGGAAGTGATGGGTTTCTGACGTCATAACCAGAAGTGACCTAAAGGGAACAGGAAATGATGGGTTTCTGATGTCATAACCGAAAATGATGTAGGGAAACAGGAAATGATGGGTTTCTGATGTCATAACCAGAAGTGACCTAAAGGGAATAGGAAGTGAAAGGGTTCTGATGTCAGAACCAGAAGTGATCTAAAGGGAACAGGAAATGATGGGTTTCTGATGTCATAACCGAAAATGATGTAGGGGAAACAGGAAGTGATGGGTTTCTGACATCATAACCAGAAGTGACCTAAAGGGAATAGGAAGTGAAAGGGTTCTAATGTCAGAACCAGAAGTGATCTAAAGGGAACAGGAAATGATGGGTTTCTGATGTCATAACCGAAAATGATGTAGGGGAAACAGGAAGTGATGGGTTTCTGACATCATAACCAGAAGTGACCTAAAGGGAATAGGAAGTGAAAGGGTTCTAATGTCATAACCAGAAGTGACCTAAAGGGAACAGGAAATGATGGGTTTCTAATGTCATAACCAGAAGTGACCTAAAGGGAACAGGAAATGATGGGTTTCTGATGTCAGAACCAGAAGTGATCTAAAGGGAACAGGAAATGATGGGTTTCTGATGTCATAACCGAAAATGATGTAGGGGAAACAGGAAATGATGGGTTTCTGATGTCATAACCAGAAGTGACCTAAAGGGAATAGGAAGTGAAAGGGTTCTGATGTCATAACCAGAAGTGACCTAAAGGGAATAGGAAGTGAAAGAGTTCTGATGTCATAACCAGAAGTGACCTAAAAAGAACAGGAAATGATGGGTTCCTGATGTCATAACCGAAAATGATGTAGGGGAAATAGGAAATGATGGGTTTCTGATGTCATAACCAGAAGTGACCTAAAGGGAATAGGAAGTGAAAGGGTTCTGATGTCATAACTGAAAGTGACATAAGGGAACAGGAAATGATGGGTTTCTGACCTCATAACCGGAAGTGACGTAGGGGAACAGGAAGTGATGGGTTTTGGACGTCATAACCGGCAGTGACATAAGGGAATACAAAGTGCTGGGTTGCTGCCATCATAACTGGAAGTGACGTCTTGAGGGTTGACTCAGGCAGGCTTTCCCATTTTTGGTGTGCAGAGACAACAGAAGAAGGTTTAGTGCACCCTGCCACCTCCTGGCCTGGCGTGGAATTACCTTCACTTGGTCCATACAACGTCCTCCTACTGGCACGTGTGTGACAACATTTATACATTTCTAAAGCCCATTCATTCATTTAAAATGTATGAAAATTACCGAAACACAAACCGGAGGTCAAACTGCAGCTCTGTGTCAGCCACACACGTGTTACTAGTTAGTCCCGGGCCTGCCCACCCGTGGAAAGTGATATTTTATAACAAACAAACGCGACGTTCATGAACACTTGGGGAAAAATGCATTTCAATAAGCTGTACTGGATTGGATATTTTAAGCGCGTCGACCCCGCGCTCAGTCAGGCCCTTTGGAGTCGCCGGGCTGTCAATGGAAAGCAGAGCGGCCTTCATCTGAGTTGGTGTTTATTTAACGCAGCAGGGAGACGGAGCTGTTAGCGAGCAACAATAAAAAGCAGAAAAACATCTCTGAAGTCATCAAAGGACAAACATCAAAAATCAGAAATGCCTAATTATATTGTAGAGCCATGAGCAAATTATATACTGTATTTACTAGTGTTTAACTTGTGGTGTCTTAATGACTTAAAGAAATAAAAAAAATTACTTTTAAAATGTACTACGTGGGGTCTCAATAGAATAGCGAGTGACACTGAAGAGAAATTAAAAAAGATAGTAAGGTGGGTGATAAGCAGTGGGCCGTAAAGAGTGGGGGGGTGGGGTGGGTCTGTGCATAAAATATCAAAAAACGTCTCCAATGAGAAGAAATGAAAACATAAGGTCGGCTCGGTCATTCAGTAGTCGCTCCTCTGGCCGTCAGTTTGACTCTGCGTGTGTCCCCAGAATTCTACGCTGCTCTCTTTGAAATCTCGTCCTAATGGGGCCAGTAGGGAGTGCTAGTGAGCTGACCCTAAGCTCAATTTACACCAAGGGGGCTAAAGGAATCGTACATATTAAGAAAATAATTGGGAAGCAAAACCATAAAATAACCTGCAGCGTGGGGCCGGCGCTTTAAATAATGTCACCTGAGGCCCCCTTTATAGCTATTAGGCCTTAATGAGTCACGTGGTGACATACGCATCACCATACTGTAGTCCCACAATACAGCACAGCAAATAAACTTCACACCCAACAGAGACTGCATCAGCAGCTTTGAGAGGTGAACTGAACAACATGAATTATCATTAAGCAAAAGAAACACACACTTAGGGGGTCAAGATAAAGGGGGGGGCACCACAGGAATTTTCCATGGACCATATGGTGCAAAACTGCAAATGGTGCAGCCGAGTCCCACATCAAGGGGCTCCTACATGAAATGAAAAAAATTACACATATATATTGTGACGGGTGGCCATTACCCAGCTGGGACCCCAACTGTATGGAAGGACCGGGGGGGTTGAGAGCATCAGCAAGGCAATACCTATCCCGGGACGCTAGAGGGCAGCTCTCCTGGGTGGCTGTGGCACCATGGATTTCCGCAGAGCATGCTGGGAGTTTGAGTTTGTGTGGCATAGCCCTGTTGGGTTCCATTGGGGGCCACCAGGCGGAGCTGCAAAGTCCTTCACTGGGCTCTCACCACACCTGGGAGTGATTAATGAGCCGCCTGGAACACACCCAGGGCCATCATAAAGGGGGCCGCCTCACTCCATGTGGGTAGCCAGGGTCGAGAGGAGGGGGACGAAGAAAAGAAGAGCTGGGCTTTGGTGGGCTTTGTGTACTACGCTGAAGGTGGGGGGCAGAGAAAAGCTCTCCCCACCCAGCTGGAAATACACGTGTGTGCAGGACTGAAACTTGTGTCTGCCTGTCAGTGTCGGGTAAGCGTGGCTGTATGCGTCCCGGTGGTCCACAATATATATATATTGTCACACATTTGCACATGGGAGGCAGCAGGGGGGTCCAGCGAATGCTTAAACGCAGGTCCAGGGTATAATCAGGTATGCTAAAGCCTTTTCTCCCATTCTTACAGGAGCAGTAAGACCTAGTCCTCTTCCTCGTCCGGCTTCAGACCACGCCCCCTGATGACCTCACGTCCGCTTTCCCTCCAGATGACCCGCCTCTTCCTCGCCCTCAGCTACAAAAACCCCCAACACCTTTGCTCTGCAGTCAGTCCTTGATGGAGACTCAGTCTCGTCAGGCTATGCGGCAGTTCGTTTTTCTCATTCCGAATTCTACAATATATGGGGTGGGACCCCAAACATTTTTCTTTGTGTTTGTCTCTCATTATTATTATTTATATATATATATATATATATATATGGGGGGCACGGTGGTGCAGTGGGTAGCGCTGCTGCCTTGCAGTTAGGAGACCCGGGTTTGCTTCCTGGATCCTCCCTGTGTGGAGTTTGCATGTTCTCCATGTGTCTTTGTGGGTTTCCTCCCACAGTCCAAAGACATGCAGGTTAAAATTTTAAATTGTCCCTGGTGTGTGCTTGGTTGTGTGTGTGTGTGCCCTGTGGTGGGCTGGCGCCCTGCCCAGGGTTTATTTCCTGCCTTGTGCCCTGTGTTGGCTGGGATTGGCTCCAGCAGACCCCCATGACCCTGTAGTTAGGATATAGCGGGTTGCATAATGGATGGATGGATATATATGATAAAACTAGGGGGCTTCAACCCCTGCTCACTTCGCTAGCCCCGTTTTTGGTTTTCCAGATACACACTTTTAAGATTTTTTTTTCTTTGAATTGTTGATATTTCATTAGTTTCACTTTTATTTCAGAAAATCTGTAAAAACAATATTTGGAGTCTTGCGAGTCCCAACGTGCTGAATCTTTTTAATGAGGTCAGTGAGACGCGTGTTTAATGACTTTGTGCCCTAACTCAGGATAGGTTTCTCTGTTTGGGATTTCAGCACAGACAACACGATCTTCATCATCAGCAGCAGTTAATCATTTTTTTTGTAAAGTAATCAATAAATGTATGTGAGGTGAACTCCATTTTTGAAATTCTCTTGACTTAAACTTCAAAGCCTTACAATATTTATATACTTCTGACAATCACCTGTGTCCATATATTCGATCTCTATTCACCTTTTCGTTATTTCTCCGAGTAATAATTTCCATTTCTTTGCGCTACTGCGATCTTTACTTTCTTCTTTTATACTTTCCACTTTTCCTGCTTTCATATTCTTTAACTTTCTCCACAAGTGTATCGTGCCAACTTTTTTTTGAGCCTTTCGAACTCCACTGCTTTCATAATCTCTAACCTGCTCTGCATGTGTATGGCACCAATGTTTGTGAAGGTCTTTATGAAGTTCTACTTTGACTTTTACTCTGTCGTTTAATTCTGAGGCCGATTGGGCCTGCTCTCTTGTTTCAATTCCACTTGTTCCGGGGCTGATACTTACTTTCCTTATTTTGTGAATTTGCACCTTGGTTATTCTTTTTCTTCTCTCCAACGCTTTTGAGTCTCTTTTCTCCGCGCTGCTCTCTTCTTCACTTGGTCATCAACGTTTCATTTATAACGTATCGTCCTTCTACGCTTTATATGCGCTGAGAGCCCTTTATCTGTGTCTGCTCAAAGCCTTAGTTCACACGTCTGAGTGTTTTGCTGCCCGTGCTCTTATTTGATTGTAAGTCGGGTGTGTCTTGCAGGAATCTCATGTTCTACGTCATCGCGAGACGGTCCTGAGTCAATCTCTTGGCACAAGTCTCATGTTTAAGGTCCCCGCGAGACACTCCGTGGCCAATCTCTTTAGTCTCGAGGGTCTCTTAAGTGTCTTCTGTAATCTTCATGTGAAGATCACGTCTCGTCTCCCTAGTCTTTCTCCCCCAGGATTTGTTTTTATAATAAAGAGATAGTAACAATAGAGGTTAATGATAAGTATTAATCTTGGGTATATAACAAAATGAGAATCTGCTAACTGCCACACGGCCCACCGAGGATCAAGTGGTCGTTCTTGTCTTGGTCGCGTCGGTGGTCCCGTTGAGTCGTCCACTGAGAGCGAGTGCAGTGCAGCGCTGCCAGACGTGTGATAATATATTATACATGTGCAATCATTTTATGGCATGGACCATAATGCATAGCATACCATTATCATATGCACTTTGTACGATAATTTGAAAAAAATGTAGTTTTGTATGGTAAGTTTATATGAAAACTAAATAAATATTTTTAACGCCATGTGTTTTGAAGTGACACAGAGAGATCCCCCTCACTACTGTTTGCGCATGCGGTGCGATCGATGGACGAACAAACATGGACGGGCGGCACCGACTATGAATTTTATTAAGTATGTGATAACAAACAGAGATAAGTGGGCAAGATGTTTATTGATTTATGGAGGGCAGTGGCTCTTGATGGTTTATTCTGATTTTTTGCAATTTAGATTATGAGTATGTTTAGGTATTTGTGTCAATTTATAACTAAATATGTCTTTACTGTAGGGGGGCACCAAACTCTTAAGTGCTGGGGGTCTCTGAAGGTCTCATATATCAGGCAGCCAGTGGACTGTCAGTTCTTGAAGGCGATGTGTCTGTCCAGTTATATGCCCTATGCTATGGAAAAGCACAACTTATAAAGCAACGTTTAGAACAGTGCGAGGTCAAAAGAGGTAGGACAGAGTGAAGTGTTGGGGTCCCCAGAGAGATCCTGCTTAATGGTGACAATGCTAATTCATAAAGGAAATGAGCTGAACGCTCGTGTGGGAAGCCCTCGAATGTCCGCTTCCACTTGTGCTGTTTCTTATATGGGTAAGCAGCCAGAAGGGGCGGGACTTCCAGGGTGACCCAGAGGGGGAGTCACTCATCCTCCGAAGGCTCCACCTCCTCTCTAGGGCTGGAAGAGAAGTTATAAGCCGCGTCTCACCTTCATCTGTCTCCAAGGTTACCTCGATGGACTGAGCCTTCCACCTGCACCCGTAGCGTGCGCGCGAGAGTGTGCGTGTGCACGTGCATGTGCACGTGATACCAGTTAACCACCAATTGTATAGCAAATACGCGTTTCCTCTAATCGTGAGTAAAACGGAGTCCCTTTATTGGCGATCGATTTTCAGAGAGAAACAAGATAAACTAACAGCTGCGTGTTTTCATCATCATCAGCAGTATGTCGTTTCTGTAGATGAGCCGACTGTGTGATCCGACTTTTCAGTTCTCTTTTCATTCTACAGTACCACAAAGTGTCAGAAGGGCTTTTCTCGGAAAATGTCCCTCTTTGTATATTGTTAGCTTTGATTCCGTCTCATCATTTATGAGGCTGATTGCGTATTTGTATCTTTCTAAGGCAGAAATAAAAGGTCAGTTTTTATTGACAAACCATATTGTGTGGGCTCTCCGTTACCTTACCGTCCTGCGTCTATTTAAATCATCATTTAGACAGAAAATGAGCGCTCGAGTTTAAGAGACCGAATAGAGCCGTGCAATAAAAAAACTGCTAGGCATAGGTCGGTGCTAATGTATATTAAAAGGAAATGTCACCCCAGCAGCTACTCTGAATATAGAAACAGCTGAACGGGAACGCTAATTGGGTGAGGAACTCATTTACAGGCACGAATTACACTCTGATTAAGACTGTGGCAGCAACACAAAGTACGTGTGCTGAATGAAGTCCTGCAGGACCGACCGGCGTGTCCTCCTCCTGCGATGAAGACATCTGGGAGAAGCGCCATTTAAATTTACTGCACGAGAAACGGTGCTTTTTCTTTTTTTTACTTTGTTTCATTTGCCAAAACCAGAATGTGACCGCGGCATTCACCACATCACACTGATAGTAATAAAGAATTCTCACTTCTGAACTTCAGTACCTAATTGTGAGCAACTATAACACCATTTTCAATTAATTCAACTCAATTTTATTATTTTAACATCAGCACAAGATGAAAGGATCAAATCTTTTGGGGTGGACAGATAGATAGATAGATAGGCATGAAAGGCACTATATGATAGATAGATTTTAATTTTAGCATAATAGGCAGGATAAAGTAAATAAATATATTTGAAAGGCACTATATAATAGATAGCTAGAAATTAAATGCACTATATAATATAGATAGATTTGAAAGGCACTATATGATTGATAGATATACAGATAAACAGGTATTAATTTTAACATAGTAGGCAGGATAAAGTAGATAGATATATTTGAAAGGCACTATATAATAGATAGATAGATATGAAAGGCACTATATAATAGATAGATAGAAATGAATGGCACTATATAATATAGATAGATAGATTTGAAAGGCACTATATGATAGATAGATAGATAGATAGATAGATAGATAGATAGATAGACAGATAGATCGATGAAATGCAAAGGAAATTTTCCCTCTGGGATTAATAAAATATATCAAATTTAAAAAATCACAGATATGAAATGCACTGTACAGTATGATAGTCAGATACTTTAGATGTGTAAAGCACTATATAATAGATGTGTTCCCCCCTTGTCCACGGCCCCTCTGCTCCATTCCCATGGGTTCAACGCCTGCACGCAGTCTGCCGTGTACTCAGTGCTGCTACGAGAGGCCTTGATGTTTGGGCGTTTCTGTTACAAGGTGGCGGTCAGAAGGTATTTTCAAGCCTGGCTCTGTTCTTGCATGTTTTTTATTATTAATAAATGAAATTAAAATTTAAATACACTAAATATGCTGACATGCATCAGAACTCAAGCTTCAAATCGCGTTCTAATCAGATCCTGTGAAGTTAAGTGAATAAAGCAAACAGAACAGCTGACCGCCACGCTCGCAGGATTAAACAGCGGCACAAACGCGGCGCAGCACGGCACGGCTCGCCTTCTGTGACCTTCCACTTCTTTGAAACGGAGAAGGGTGGCATGAACTCGAGATGCCTGTGGCCCACCTTAGGGCAAACAAACAGCTCAAGAGGCTCCACATTCTCCTTTCTTATTGCTGACTACAAGTGAACAGAAAGCAGTCAAAAAAAGCTCCCACCGCTGCACTTTTCACAATTTCTAAGTTACAAAGTCAAATCTTAAAAATGTAATGGCTCTAAAATGAAGGGCATGGCAGCCAGAATGGGAGGGGAGGGCCCTGAGTTCTCACTTCTTTGCTGCACCCCCTACTGCCACCTTCACAGTCTGGGCCTTAAACTACCTGCAGACCACCTAAATCATGTGATTAGCCCTGATGTCTCACATCCCCACCTGTCCTGTCCTGCCCTGCCACTGTGGGCCTTGTCACCTTAGCTCTGTTTCTTAGTCAGCCCCTGGCAGTCCGCCTGTCCAACAAAGATAGATGACCCTTTGATTTGAGCAGAGGGCAAACTGAACCACATGGTAACTTCTGCTTTTGCTTGTCTTTATGGATGTTAAAACATATTTAGTTTGGTCTAAATACTAACACTGGCATGGTGGCACAGTGGTTAGTGCCGCTCCCTCTGACTTGCAGAGACCTGCACTCAGTTTCCAGCCCCATTACCTTTTCTCTAGGTGATGCACGTCTCCATGGGTGCTGTGGTTCTTTCTCTTTTCCAAAGATCTCCAGGAGAGTTTAGTGCTGGGGAAACTGAGGAGCTGGCATCTCATCTCATCCTGGGCTCATTCACTCAGGCCATGTGTGACATGCTGTGGGGACGAACGAGCTCTGAGCCATCATATGATCACAGGAGGGAAAAGATTAATGAAGGGTGGGATCTATCTATCTATTATATAGTGCCTTTTATATCTATCTATCTATCTATCTATCTATCTATCTATCTATCTATCTATCTATCTATCTATTATATAGTGCTTTTCATGTCTATCTATTTATCTATCTATTATATAGTGCCTTTCATATCTATCTATCTATCTATCTATCTATCTATCTATCTATCTATCTATCTATCTATCTATCATTTCCAGGTAAACCTCTGGGGTCCTAGTACCATAAGCTGTGTGGCCATAGGCTGTGAGCTCCATCTGGTGGCTCCCAGTGTTTCTGCACTTTCTCAGCCTCACTGGTCAGTTAAATGGTCAGGTAAAAGTCAAGTTGCCAGTCCAGTCCAATGTGCAGCCCGAGCCTCTTGCAGCCCTCATTGTCACCCTGCTGCCACCTATTGGACTCTGGTGATTTTACACCATCTTAAGGTCCAAGGTGGCCTAGCAGTGGCAGCCCCTTTTCCTTCTTGTATTGCGTGCAGTGCTGGTCCCGACCGGGTCCCTTGTCACTGGTTCTACACAGAAAATCACAGCTTGCCATCTTTTTTTTTCTGCTCCACATTAACACCTTGACACACAAATTTAAAAGGACACGTTTCTATGCAAACAAAGCCCACCTGTGTTTGCTCACTCTGCTGTTCTCATAACATCAGTCATCTCACCTTCATATCCTCGGACGTTCTGAACCTGCTTATTCCATTTTACGGTTAGGGGGTCAAAGCAGCATCAGTACAGGTGATCAGCCAAACTTGGATGGGACGCATATATTCACTCTGGGACCCTGGGAAAGTTAGAGGTGCCAGTCAACCTAAGGTGCTACTCTGTGGATGAAGGCCAAGTATTCTGTTATTCCAGCTGAGCACTCATGGGTTGTCCACTCTGGCACAGATCATTGAGCTGATTTTGCTGTGGCTGATCGCAGACCGCCAGGACTGAGTCACAGGGGATGTCACACTACATGACGGGTGGTCACCGAGTAAGCTCTGCCGATATCAGCTAAGAGCTAGGATTACATAAGTGAACTGAGAATCAGTGATGGGGTCTCGTTCAAATTCCAGGGCTGTTCCTGAATGCAGTAAACCACTGGACACTCATTTCTCTTTTTGATGACCTCACTTCTGGACCACAAGGAGCTCAACTGGTGCCCCATGTGATGCACAAACCGAGGGTGGACCAATGCCAGTGAGCAGATGAGTTATATTAAGTGGGCAGCTTTTTATAACAAGGAGAATCAAAAGTGCAGAACAGTGCATTTCAATAAATCAGTCAATAAATAAATAATTCCAAATCCATAAAATCGGGCCTTGAAGCAAAGTCGATGTCTCAGGATGTTCGACATAAACCTCCATCAATAATATGTCCCAAGATGAAGAGGTAATTCATTCTCAAGTCCTTGTCAGGACTGCAGCCCACCCCATCCCAGTCCACCATGCAGACCCGAGTTGCCCCCAGGTGGTCTCTCCTTCACTCATTTCTGAAGCTACTCGTGCCGTCGACGCCTCACTCGACACAGGCCCCCGGGAGGTCCTCTTCTGAAGCAGACCATCCCAAGCAGGTCTTTACACCCCAGCGTCTCTTCTCTCATTTCTATCTAAGACCCTGCAGTGTGCCGTCTCAGTCCAAGTGTCTCCTCTGCTCGATTTGAATCGCTCAGGACTCCCGAAGGGCCGTCCCACCAAGAAAGCTTGACTTACTGTTGTCAACGGTGTCTTCTGTCCCCATCTTGTGCAGGTCCTTCACGCCACCCTCTCTGACCTTGGTATCACTACCACCGTGTGTCCCTGGCACGGAGAGATGCTAAGGGAGAATTGGGTGAGCCTTTGCCTCAAGGATGGGTGCTGGGCCCTCTCCTCTCCTCCCTGTGCGCCTCCTCAACTGGGCCCTGACGTCCAGCGCCATGTCAGTGCTGTGCAGCTTTAGAGGGCCATGCGGCATCAGCCTGAACCTCTGCAGGTCTCCCTGGTGTTGTAACCCGGGTGAAGGAACGCCATCTCCAGCTCGACTCGGCAGAAAGAAAAATACCTAAACATGTTGGTGTCATTTGGAATTATTAAATGAAGGTTGACAGAATAAATTAGGCGTCTAAATGAAACAAGACTGCGTGGATTGTTGCCTTATCATTTAGACAGACAGAAACAATTACATTCATTTGTCAAGAGAACCTTTTCTCTTTTTCTTCTCTTGTTCTGCGGTATTCGTTAACCCGTTTTTAGCTCCTGCTGCCCACGACCATGAATTGGATTTAAAGCGGGTCTGATTACGCACTGAGGGTGCCTTCAAACCAATTAAGAGTCATTTTATCATTACACGAATAACCGGACTGCAGAGGTGTTGTCACAGCGCAGTGTCGTGTAAAAAAAGCAACAATAAACAGATACTTTACATGAAATGAGTGTCAAGTGAGACGTTCGTTTGGAAAAAATCTCACTTTTCGATGTGCAGATGTATTGGCAAATCACATAACGTGCAGCATAGCGCTAAACGAGGCTTCATTATACTTGGCACAGGCTGCTTGGTGGCACATCGCGTCTGCACTGCTGTGCATCCCGTCGGGATCGATGGCGGTCCTTCACTGTGGACTCCCAACAATGTCTCTGTGTGTGTGTGTGTCTGTATGTATGTGTGTGTGTGTGGTTACTCGGTCGTAATCATCGGCTTCACTTCACCGCCCATCGGGGAGACCTCCAGCTTTGAACTGCTGTACTGTACCGTAGAGCGACATCTTTCCTCACTCCCCCTAATCCTAAAACAGCGGCAGGAAGAGCAGTCCATCAGAAAAAAAAGTGGATTTCTACCATCCGTGATATTAATGTCCTTCTTGTCGAGGGGCACACAACACTCCATATAATCACTAGTGCGTCACACAGTCTGAGCATAATGTCAACTGATTTGTAGTCAACGGGTTTTACGTTTTATTTGTTGTTACGATAGCTTCTGCGCATTGCTTAGACGATAAAAATGTGTCGGCGTAAACCCCCAAGTCCTGTTCAGAGGTCGTTTCCTGAAGCTCAGGGTCTCCCACCGCGTGTTTATAATTGACGTTCCCTTTGCCCAGGTGTAGCTGCGATTTGTTCACCCGTTTCTGAAACGTCTCGCTGCCTCCTCGGTGTCTGCCATTCCTCCAGTGGTGCTGTCATCTGCGGACTTCCCAGGTTTACTAACTGTACCGGAATCAGTGTTATTAATATAAATCAGAACTAGTAAAGGACCCGGGACAGACCACCGAGGAACTCAACTTGTGACCACTGCTGCACATTCCCTCCGTATCGACGTCAGTTCTTCTCCATGGACTCTGACATTCCTCCGACCTCCCAAAGATGTGTGTGTGTGTGTGAGGTTACTTGGTTCTAATTAATGGTCTCTAAAAGGAGTGATGGCTACAAGTCACCAGCCATTCGGGAGATTGACGATTTCGGAAGGATCTCCAGCACCAAACTACTGTATGTATCACTAGCTTTCCTTTGTCCTGTTAATCCCAAAACAGTGACGGCAAGAGCAGTCCATTAAAAACACTTCATTTATATTGATGTGTTTCCTGTAGAATGATGACAGATCCGCGCACGATACTGCAGATGTACATTATTATATACCGTATATCTTCTAGTAGTGGCCGGCTTCTTATTGACACCCGTTTCCAATAAACGCCGGGTTTGAAGAGATGTCACGACTAATAGTAGCCGGTCTCCTTTAAGCGCCGGTCTGTAGTAAACGCCGATCTCCAATGACCCACCGCCATCTTCGTTAATCCTGATAAAAGTGATTACTGCGCGACACCAAGCAATGGGAGTACCTGTATTGCCATCACAAGAAGAGGAAGATGAAGAACTCGCAAATAACGAAGCAATCATTACCTATTCAGACGACGAGTAGATGGTAAGTACTGTACTTTATTGGATCTTATCCAGTCTCATGTCGTAATGTATACGTATATGCGTGACTTTGGAGCTTATTGCATTTCCTTATGTTCTGCAGGGGACTTGTCAGGCTGATGAGCACTTTCGTGCGAAATTCGGACTGGTGCAGCCAGTGCTGGTGGCATCATTGGCAAGAAAGTTGACGTCTACCATACCCGTTTTTCATGCTTACGGTAGTACCGTACTGTATACTGCTTTAATAAGACCGTACTGCTGTACTGATAATTTCATTAAATCCTGAAATGTTCATCCGGTGTTGTTGCCTACATTTTGTGACCGTAAATACGGTACCATACCGTATTTTACTGCCAAATGAACCCGTTTACCCATCACCATTCCGTCTGCGAGGCGAATAATAGCCGGTCTCCAACAACTGCCGGTCTCTTTTAAACGCCAGGCCGTCCGAATAATTTTTTGAATAAACGCCGGGGCTACTATTGGAAGATATACGGTAATCACTACTGCATCGTCTAGTCTGAGAATAGCGTTAATTGATTTGTAATCAACAGTTTTTACGATCTAATCTAACGTTTTATTTGCTGTTATAATATCTTCTGCACTTTGCTTAGATGATGATGTGTCAGCGTAAACCCCCAAGTCCTGTTCAGAGGTCTTTTCCTGAAGCTCAGAGTCTCCCACCGTGCGTTTATAATTGACCATTCGCTTTGCCCAGGTGTAGCTGCGATTTCCAAGTGTTCGCCTGTTTCTGTAACTTTTTTTGCTGCCTCCTCGGTGTCTGCCATTCCTCCAATAGTGTTGTCATCTGCGGACTTCACAAGTTTACTAACTGTACCGGAATCAGTGTTATTAATATAAATCAGAAATAGTAAAGGCCCCGGGACAGACCACCGCTGCACTTTCCCTCCGTATAGACATTGGTTCTCCTCCACGGACGCCGGTATTCCTCCTCCCACCCAAAGACGTCAGTGTGAGGTTACTTGGTTGTAATTATTGGCCTCTAAATGGGGTGACGGCCACACTTCACCATCCATTAGGAAGGAATGGATGATTTTTCGAAAGGTTCACCAGCTTCGACCTTCTGTATGTTGATGTCATTCGTCGCTCCTGCTAATCCTAAACACCGACAGTGAGAGCAGTCCATCAGAAGAAAGAAATGAATTTTCACCATCCACGATATTAATATGAACAACAACACGTGATAGTGCGTGTTATTAGTGACCCCTTTACCCAACAGATGCCCACCCTCTTGAGCAACCTCTCAGTTTTTTTCCCTCCTCTGTAAGGAGCAAAGACGCACAAACACGGACATTGTTACAGACATTCAAAGAAGAAGAAGACGTAAAGAGTAATTAAATGTGGTCTAAGGGTGAATGTCCACTTCTACGGGCGGCAGATTTAAATTGGTGGCTCAAAGAAAACCAGTTTGGCCCACCGAAGAACTGAAAAGCAATTGAGCCTTATGTAGAAGCCCCCTCCACAGATGTCAATCCATTCGTTCTTGTTCAGAATAGCAGACATGCCCGTTAACATAAGAACAAGTGAAATCTGACAAAACGAGAAGAAAGCATTGGTTTAGCTGTCCCAGTATCTCATCCAGAATCCTTCTTTGGAGGTCGTCCAGGTTTCATCTTCAACTCCATGGCTCAGTAGTTTGTTCCCGATTCCCACAATTCTTTTTCCTGCCTTCAGTCTTAAATTCTCTTCCCCTTAATTTCCACTGATCTCCTTGATTACGTGAATCACTAAATTTATCGATGCCTTAGATGATTTTATTGACCTGCATGAGGTCCCCACGCAGTCTTCTCAGCTCGAGACTAAACAGGTTTAATCATCTGAGCCTGTCAGAGTAGGACATGTCCTTCAGTCCCATGATGCACTTGGTTGCTCTCCTCTGCATAGTTTCCAGTGCTGCTATGTCTTTGTTGTGGAGTGGAGACCAGAATGGCACACAATACTCCAAATTTACATTATTACGTAGTCGCTAGTGCATCATACAGTCTGAGCAGCATGTTGATTGTTTTCTATTCAACTGTTT
Organism: Polypterus senegalus; assembly: GCF_016835505.1. Taxonomy (NCBI): domain Eukaryota; kingdom Metazoa; phylum Chordata; class Cladistia; order Polypteriformes; family Polypteridae; genus Polypterus; species Polypterus senegalus. Next base: position 129,106,623 of record NC_053168.1, read on the forward strand.
TATTGTTATAACCTAATATTTTATTTGCTGTTTTGATAGCTTCTGCGCATTGATTAGCCGCCGACAGTGTTGTGTCTACAGAAACCTCTAAGTCCTTCTGAACCCTGTGAGACTAGAGTGGTAGAAATGGCGGCTTGTAATACCCAGCGGCCTAAGTTGGCATCTTAGCCGTGCCATCTCTGGGAGTAAAGCGCCTAGGGGGGTTCTTGAACTCTAGTTAGGCGCTATATCAAATACAGGCCATTTAGTATAGCTGGTGGGAGAGGGAGGTGCCACTCAGCAAAGACGGCCCATCTCATCGGTTAGTGGCGGCTCTTCTTGCCATCATTGTGTTCTTTCCATCTCTGCGTCATTATCCAGAACCGTAGGCTGTTCAAGCATAAGGACAGTTCACTTTGTGCTGCTGGTTCATTTTCGTTTCAATTACTTGTATTTTTTGTGACCTACGGTCCAGTAGTACGACTTGACTGTCATTTTATGAATACATTTAAAGAGGTTTTCTGTAAAATGAGTAATGAAGTATTATGCATTTGGGGCGATATTTCCATTAATGCACTTTTTCAGTGAAAGTTCTTACTTACAAACAAAATTTCTCTATGAACATCAACAGGAATGGGTTTGTAACATAAGGGCCTCCTGTAGTGGTTAATAATAATAATAATACGCCAGCTACCGGCATTGGTCAGTGCTCTGTGAGCTTGACCTCCAAGTGAAAAGGTCATCGAGAAGGAGAACACCAGCGTTATGTACGATATATATGGCCGTGATCACCAGTCATACCACTGAAACCTGCTACCCGGACATCGTTATCCATGACAGAAGCAAGTGATGAGGCCTGCTGTTCCAGATGACCTTGAGTTTGAGATCTCGCACACGTGGAACACAAAGGCTCAAGTGACGCCGGTCATGATTAGAACTGCCCAACTAGATCTCCAGAATACCGTATTGCGATGGTATAGCGTGCTCTGCCCAGACGCAGATGGTCTCCCTTTTCATACTTTGTAAGGTTTTGATCATCAGACAATAAGACCTAAGGAAACGGGTGTTTTCCCAATGAAAAAAAAAAGCAACGCAAATTAAGGAAAAAAGGCGATGATGATTAATAATAAAGAAAATCATAACAATAATGTAATAAATGAATAAAATATTCACAAACACACATTCATGGATGTAGTCTCCTGCAAGTCGATGACCTCTTATGGTCATAATGCCGTTTCCTCTGGCCCTGAGAACAATGGCACTTGTTTTTTCTGATTTCTCGTTAGCGGTCGATGTTGACGGTCGTATCCTCCGCTGTGCATTCAACACTTTTGTCGGGCCATTTTCTAACATCTCTAACCTGATATCGAGGTAAGGAGTCGTCTTCATAATAAGCGTACTTACGTGAACTTCATACCAATCACATACGAAACAGTCACACAACATTTTTTGCTCTTTTTGATTCCTATTGACAGACGTGCAGCAATGTTCATGGTTTGGTAAAGTCGCACACGAGCGCTTGTTGGCGTCGGGGGCCGGGGGGTCTAAATGGATCCATCAAGGTAAGACAGTTGAGCACAGGTCAGGGGTGAAAGAGGTCGCTAACCACACAGACCAGAGGACGAGTCCTGGCGCAGGTGTAATGGTCTGACCCCCAGAGATCCCACCACTTCCAGCCTGGAATCTGCTAATGCAATGGAGGCGCCAGAAGTCGGCGCCCATTAGGGTTACGCTCACTTAGCATTAAGACCTCCACCACATGAAAGTCTTCCTTTACTGCGACTCGTGAGGACCCAAGATGTCCTTATTGTTGCCTTTTTTTCCATTCATTGTGCCCTCGGTTATTAAACGAGGAGCCCAACGGGTCCCCAATTGTTTATGACGTTCCATTTCCTTACCTTCCCAAAACGACAGCATTAATTCGCTCGCCGTTAGCAGATTAGCTAATAAGCTGATGGTACACCATACTAAAGCCTGGTTTAAATCTGATGTTTTCACGCTGATCTCGAGGGGTGTAATGACGTCAGACGTGGAGATGCGACTCACCCGCTCTGAGTGATCTCTGCATGCTGAATGTTTCTAACTATGGGGTGCCAGGTACCCAAAGTGGTGAATTTATGAGGAGAGTCTGGTTATGTGGGTACCAAAAAGATGAACCAAGGGCTTAATATGATTCAAGAGGTCATCAAAGCTCATTTGTTCATCACGAACGTCACCCCGCTGATGAGTCTGACACTCCATCTTCTCCTCTTCTCTTCCTCTTCTTCACAGCAGGCACGACTCTTCTTCCTTCAGCACAGTCTCACTTGCTCTGCTGTGACATTGTTAGGATGTGACACTAATCAAACGCTGTCACCCACCGACTGGGTCAAACGGGCCGCCACAAGCGTGAATGTGGTTGGTGTGCTGCGCTTTGTATTGTGCGTTGTGGTCTACGCTGAGCCTTCATGCAGTAATTATGAACAAAGCTTATGGGGTACTCACCTCCGAAATGGCGTAGAGAACAAGGAGGTGTGGAAACGTTTGTAAGAGTCCTCAGTTTATTACACAAGCGGAACGAATGTAATATTAATACGATAACAAACATGGTGAGATGTAAATCAAAGTGAGATTAACGACAGGTAACTGTTTGAATCTTCTTCATGCTGTGCTTAAGTTACTGTTATTTTCTAGCATGTGTAATTAATTATTCGCAATAAAGGAATTCTACCCTGGTGTAATTTTCGGTGCTCATTATCGTTTCATCATAGTTGAATTTGCTGCAGCATTATTTTATTTAAATAACGCGCACAGCTCCTGTGCTTGAGTAACATTCCTATACGATGAATGAAAGCTTCTCTCAAAAGACTTAATGGGAGCCCATAAGAGAAGAAGTGCTGTAAGTGAAATCATTTGCAGGAGAAAACTCCATCTGATTTCCTAAAAAGGCGCCCAACAGGAGTTCAGCCACATTCTCATTCTGCCATCCACATCATGGCCTGAGGTTATAATGATTTCATATAATTTTGTCAAATGGAAATTCATATAAATAGCAGCTTAAATAACTGCAAATTGCATTGCAATAATCTTCCTAAAGTTAGCTGAGCTGAAATCACCATGGACATGCATTATTTTATTTCACCTGACTAAAAGCGAATGTTCTGCAGGGCTAGAAATTGTTTTGTTACATTATTTCAAAAATATATAAAAAGATTGGATCGATAAAGCGTGACTGCATGCTCTGAAATGAAAAGCACACTTTAGGGCATGGAGTGGATATCGGATCTTGTTGTGGAAATGTTAGCCCCTTTGAGGGGATCTGGCTGACCACAGCAAATAAAAAAGGGAAGTTTTACAGAGGACCCCTCACTGTCCACACACTTTCTTGTGTTGTAGACTTCATTTTAGATAGATAGATAGATAGATAGATATTAATTTTAGTGTAGTAGGCAGGATAGATAGACAGACAAACAGATATATAGATAGACATAACTTTTAGCATAGTAGGCAGGATAAGAGATAGATATTAATTTTATTTTTTATTTTTTTTTTATTATTATTTATTAATTTTATTACAATCAATACAGATAGATGGATATTAATTTTAGTGTAGTAGGCAAGATAGATAGACAGATAGACAAACAGATACATAGATATTAATTTTAGTGTAGTTGAAAGATTGGATAGATAGATATTAATTTTAGTGTAGTAGGCAGGATTGGATAGATAGATAGATAGATAGATATTAATTTTAGTGTAGTAGGCAGGATTGGATAGATAGATAGATAGATAGATAGATAGATAGATAGATAGATAGATATTAATTTTAGCATAGTAGGCAAGATAGACAAATTTTAGCGTAGCAGGCAGGATAAGATATTAATTTTAGTGTTGTTGAAAGATTAGATAGATAGATATTAATTTTAGTGTAGTAGGCAGAATAAGATAGATCTCAGTCCCAGCGAGGCACTATACAGGCATATTGCTGTTGATATGAAGTTCACTCCTGAGTGCACACCACATTCACTTCTATCTTCATTTCTTGTCTCCTTTGTGATGACCACCAAACCTGACAATTTCAGGGAGTTTCTCCGAATTGTTGAATAAGATTCCCCTGAAAGAAAAATAAAATAAAAACCCTAAGGTACAAAGTCAAAAGTCCATGTGAACGGAATTTTGGAAAATTTTCCCAGCACTCGCCATCCTGGGTGCTCCTTAATTTCTCTCTTGGGTCCACTGGTGACTCTAAATTTTCCCTATGATGGACTTTCACCCTGCCCTGTTGTTTCCTGCCTTATGTTTAAATGCTGCTGGGAGGGGCTTCAGCTCACCACCACTTGGGAACGAGTTTAGGGAATGGCAGAAATGAATGGCTGGCTGTATGCTACTTTGTTATGATGCATGGCTGGCACGTCCACGCGTCATGTGCCAAGGCATCACAGGGCTGGTCCTCGACTTGGACTGAAGAGTCCACATGGCCGCCTTTCACTGCTTCTCTTTACGACAGACCCTTGGCCTTCAGGATGAAATGGTTGAGGGAAACAAAGATGGAGAGGAACAGCCCAGTCTACCCTGCAAGGTGCAGCGGGCATCGGGGACCTCTTTGTGTTTAACCTCTGCTCTCGGCACGCTGGACACGCTGAAGGCTGCTGCTTTACCTCCTTTCACCCCAAATGAAAATAAAAAAAGAGCGTTTGGTGAAGAGTTGTTAGCGTCGCCTCCCCACATGCACTATCTTTATGAAATAATGAAACGAAGATGATTTATTGAGATGAACCCTCTCACAGTGGTTTTATTCCTCTTATTTTAATCCACTAAAGTGGATACATGGCTACAATGGCCAGAAGCCCAGAATGGAGGATTTCAAAAGCTTGAAAGTGAAACAGGCTGCTCTTTTATCCTGAGTCTTAGAAAGCCCAGTGCAGCACCAGAAGTCTGAAGTACACGGCGGTAAAAATGTCACCATAGTGTGCGACGATGCCCACAGATCTGTGTGCCCAGGGCTCCAGCCAAGTGTCCTTTCATTTTCATTTTAACGTCTAGTCAATATGCTTTTGTAAATTCTCTTTCTGTTCATTTACTGTATTATCTTTCATTACTATATTATGTGTGAGGTCTGGCGCTCGAACCGTGTGGGCACGGGTGCCCTTCCCGGAAGTGAGGCCTGCTCAGAAGGACTGAGGGTGTCACACACACACACACACACAATGGCAGCATCCTACTGGTGGGACACCCATATGGGTACCCGCAGGGTATTCTGGGAATTTTAGACAGCCCTGTCAGGGTTCTTGGGTGCCACCAGGGTGAGCTGCATGCAGGAGATTGTAATGCCCTCTTCAAAGGGCTTCCACCTGACCCAGAAGTGGCTCCTGTGTGCAATGCTGTGGCACCAGAAATACTCCCGGAGCCGGCATAAAAGAAGTAGCTTTGTCCTCTGAGTTCAAGATGGACATTACGTAGTGCTTAAATCATGAAAAAAAGCTGACAAAGCAGGAGATAAATGGCAACCTCCGGAATCTCCTTTGTGTTGTGCTGCACTTCCAACTCTCAATCCGGCCTCACCCAATGACACCCAGCAAAGGCACACGATACTCCATTTTATATTACAGTAGATAGAAGTGGCACACGGCGTTACCTGGATAAATAACTAGTGCTCTGCTAGTCTGGCTTCAGTCTCTTTGGATGTGTCACTTGCTCTGAGCCAGCGGGTGGCAGTGGTGTGCAAACTGCAGTACACAGGGGAAAAAAATCACCGGGACCCCCAGGTCAGCATTTTGGGTCCTGTGGTGGTCTGTCTGGATGGATGGTCCTGGAGAGCAAATATGCAAAATTGGGTCCAGATCAGTCAAAGGGTGTAGGGATGTAATACTTGCTCAGATCCAGGAGGTGGCAGTGGTGTGCAAACTGAAGCACACTGAAAAATAAAAATCCTGGGGAAAACAATTATGATTGTAAGTGGACTGTTGTGCCAACGTGGTCCTAGAGAACAACTATGGAAAGTTTGGTCCAGATTGGTCAAATGGCATAGGTTTTACTATTAAGTATATATATATATATATATTTATACATATTGTCACACATGTGCACATGGGAGGCAACTGAAGGGCACGCAAAGGGATAATTCCATGTGGGGGATAGTGCATGTCGGGGGGGTGGCAGAGTGCACTGATCCTTCCTATTTTCCATCAGCAGACCAGCCATGGGAAATTTCAGCTGGACTCAATGATGTCACTTCCGGTTTCCGGGCCCGATGACGTCACTTCCTGTTCCGGCCATGATGACATCACTTCCCCTTACGACTTTTAAACCGGCTCCTTTGCCTGTCTCTGTTGTTCTATTTTGGATTGAAGTCTGTCAAGACCAGGTGAATTTTGCACCACAACCTTCACATTCGGCTGCCCCCAAACCTTTTCTTGTGTTATCTGAATCCTTTCACTATATATATATATATATATATTCTCACTCACATCCTCACTCACAAGCCAAGCTCAGGGTGTGTACCTCACCTCTGCTTAACCCCTTAGTTTGGTATACCGTATTTACGCGTGTGCCATGCGCACATTTTTTCCCGAAAATTAGCATTAGAAAATCAGGTGCGCGTCATACACTAGGAAATGTAATTCTGTAATGTTTACTCCTTCTGCTTGGGCTCGCTTGCTCTCTCGCCGCCCGCGGTCTCTCTCTCTCTCTCTCTCTCTCTAAACGCTTCCTATACAATCACAACGCGCGTCGTACACGGGGCAAAAGGATTTTCAGGATTTTCTTTGTAAAAATTAGGGTGCGCGTCTTACACGAGGGTGCGTGGTACACGAGTAAATATTTAGAATGGCGTACTGTCTCTTTAAATGCAGAGGCGGGGTCACTATGACACCACCACTCCTCAGCCCCTCCCCTCGGGCTGTTCAGATTGCCTTCTTCTCCCCTCACTCCTCCATGTCTGCCTGATGAGATCTGCTGTTTTCTGTTTCATCCAACGTCGCTCTCTTACTGAACTGTGAACTGAGCTGTCCTTTACCGTGCCTGTTAGCAGTAGCCCCTCCATTGATGCCTGATCGTTATTTTGAACAACTGTCCAGTTACATGCCGTGTGATTCACTCATGTATAACAATACAATGTGAGAAGTCCCACTTCTGTACGCGTTGTACCCCCAGAGGCCCCCCTGTCCGGTCCGCTGCTGTTCTTCTAACGGTGGGTTTTCTGATTGTTTTTGAGCTCTTGAACACACAGCTGCAATCAATGTTACGCTTATCCCGGCCTGTCATGTTCTTTTTGTGATTTATTGCACATTCTTGTTTTTTAAAGTGCTTTGTGAAGTGTATAAAATAAAGAAGGATTAACTGGTTTGGATGGCGCTGCTACTCCACAGATCCCAAATTCAAACCCCAAGCAGGGGGTTTCTGCTTTTAATGGGCTGTTTTTCTCCTGTGGGGGGTCCCTCCAGGGACCCTTATGTCATCACACCATTCAAAAGTTAAAGGGTCCATGCTATTTAGTAATAAAAAGGACATCATAATTTGGCATGGAAAGAAAAAAAAAAAAGCAGTTTTCTCTCATTCAATGTGCGGAGTCAACGTGAATTACCAAATACGCTAACGTTGAAGGATATTATACTGTGATGGCTACCGAAAATCAGTGATCACAAAACTGAAGTACACAAAAAAATAAATAAAACAATGGCGATTCTAAATTGTTCCTAGTGTGTGTGTGTGTGTGTGTGCCCTGCGGTGGGCTGGCGCCCTGCCCGGGTTTTATTCCCTGCCTTGCACCCTGTGTTGGCTGGGATTGGCTCCAGCAGACCCCTGTGACCCTGTAGTTAGGATATAGCGAGTTGGATGATGGATGGATGGATGGAAAAGGCCAAATAACCCTGGCTGTGCTAATAACGGACAAAAGAGACCCGTCAAGAGAGGCCCTGGGCACATGACGATAAACGGTGAACATGCACAACAAACTCCAAACACGGCGCAGTTTTCCAATTGTCAGGTGCAAACGGTGAAACGAAAAGGCACAAAGTCCTGCCAGCTCCTCATCTTGTGTCTCCCAGCATCCCCTTCGGCAACAGCCAAAGCTGCCGAATGGCACAGTACTCCCAGGGATGCTGGGAATTGCAGTCCATTTATATATAAACCAATCAACCATAAGATTAAAACCATCTGCTTAACATTACCTTGGTCTCCCTTGTGCTGACCCATAAGACCTCTGAAGGTGTCGGGTGCCATCTGCACCAAGATGTCATCAGCAGCAGATCCTTTAAGTCCCGTAAGTGGCGAGGTGGGTCCTCCATGGATCGGACTGGTTTTTCCAGCTCATTCTGCTGGTGCTCGATTGGACTGAAATCTCAGGAATTTGGAGGCCAAATCAACACCTTCAACTTTTTGTCGTGTTCCTCAAATTATTCCTGAACGATTTTTGCATTGTGGCAGAGACGCATTATCCTGCGAAAAACAGGCCACTGCCATCAGGGAATACCGTAGTCATGAAGGGGCATACGTGGTCTGCATGAATCATTAGGGTGGTGGTTTGTCTCAAAGTGACATCCACACGAATGTCAGGACCCAAGGATTCCCAGCAGAACACTGCCAGAGCATCACACTGTCTCCGCCGGCCTGCCTTCTTCTCATAGTGCATCATACTGCCATCCCAGTTAAATGACACACACGCACCCAGCCTTCCACATCAGCTACAAGAAAACAGGATTCATCAGAGCAGGCCTCCTCCTCCCAATGCTCGATAGATAGATAGATAGATAGATATGAAAGGCACTATATAATAGATAGATAGATAGATATGAAAGGCACTATATAATAGATAGACAGATAGATAGATAGATAGATATGAAAGGCACTATATAATAGATAGATAGATAGATATGAAAGAAACTATATAATAGATAGATATGAAAGGCACTATATGATAGATAGATAGATAGATATGAAAGGCACTATATGATAGATAGATGAAAGGCACTATATGATAGATAGATAGATATGAAAGGCACTATATGATAGATAGATAGATAGATATGAAAGGCACTATATAATACATAGACAGACATGAAAGGCACTATATAATAGATAGATAGATAGATAGATATGAACACTAGTAAAAACTCTGCTATATGATTCTTCACATTAGTATTTATTAACAAATCAGAAGCACTAACTACTGCGCCATCATCCTAGCCCATATATTTTATTTTCCTTTTCTCTACAGTTTTAACTGCTAATTCTGTCTTCTCTGCTTGCTCGACGTGTTAAACTGGCTGGGATTTGAACCCGGGTCCTGAATGATTTTACACAGCAGTTCTAATCCCTGTGCCACCCTGCTGCCACCCAGCTGTGTATTTTGTGCCCGTTTTCTCCATCGTGATGGCTACTAATTCATATTTTTCTATTTGCTTATACACCTGCAGTGAATGAATTGAGATTTGAACCCAGGTCACTGGAGCTTTGAAACAGCAGCCTTAACCACTGCACCATCATATCACCCATCATTTAAAACTCCAGATATGTAATTATGAATGTTTATGCGTACGGTTATTTCATTTTTCTCCACTATTATAGTTACTAAATCCCCTTTCTCTTCTTACTCAAATAGCTTATGTGTCTGAAATTGGCACCAAGGTGCCAGATTATTCAAGATGGCTGTTCTACCCACTGTGCCCCCACTTTAAATATCTGGCAGTGTATATTTTTGGCCCTTACTCTTCACTGTGGTTGCTCGTGTCACTGCTTTGTTCTTCTTGTCTGTGGTAGAGATCCCCAATTTTAATACCCGTCTCCGGCTGAATGGCGCTGAAGGCCCTGATTGACTTGCGTTGCCCCCTGGGAGTCTTTCACTTGGCTTGATGCCTTCTTAATCTCCCCCTGGCATACCCCCTGAGTCTCTTCTCCTTTCCATGTTCCTTTGGTGTGCTCTGGTCTCGTATCGATGACTCCCCATTAAAGGTCTACTTACCTCTGTGGTGTTTCCTTTCCTGTTCTTTTAACTGTTGTGTTCAAACTTCACGTGTGCTTCATGAATCCATTTTTTTTTTTTTGTGTGTGTGAATATAGCGCCTTACAATAATGAACACCTCTATGCCAGTGTAGAGATGGAGTGCAGTTATTTCCACACATTTATTACAAATGGGTTACAGGGAGTCAGCGGTGGGATTTGGACCAGCAGCCTCAGGGGGTTTGAGCTCAACACCTTAACCAGAAGATCACAGGACAGACAGATGAGACCCCCGGACCCCGTGTCTTAGTGCCAATCTTTGCCAGCCTGGCTGTGCTGTGTATGTCCACATTCAGACGTGGTCATCTGATCTGGAGATGTTTGTTCATTATTATTGCCATTTATTCCACAGTATTCCGAGTATTTCCACATCGAGATGCACAGGTCGTGTCTGCCATTTTCTTCTTCTTCTATCCAACGGACCTCCACGCCATTTTTTTTCAAATGTTCCACAGTTGCCCAGCCCCCCCATTTTACGACTTTGGACTTCACGTCTCACTTTTCTCCTTTTGATGTCTCAATTGCTTCTCGCTCTTTTATCCTTCAACCTGAGACGTGACTCCTCATCCGCAGACCCCTCTTCCCAAAAGCGGAGAGACCGCGTGGGCTGTGTGTCTCAGAAAACCATATTGACCTCCAGATGGAAGCCTCCTTCCGCTTGGGGAATTGGCTGCTCTCCCACTTTGAGCAGATTCATCTGGACCTGTCATCAGCCGCGATTAATGGGACATCCCATAAATCTCCCAACCCCACTGCCTGGTAGGCTGGCCGATGACAGAGGTGAAATCCCTTAACCTGCCTTTCTTTATGTGACTTTGACTTTAGTGGGTGAAGTGAACACTCCCTTGGCACTGTGAGTGTGTCTGCTCAGGGTATTTGGGGCATTTTACCTTTGGGCTGGGGTCAGAGGCCTCTTGTGGCCATCTGTAAAGCCCATCCATCTGTCCATCCATCCACCCTTCCATCTCTATCTACTTCCACAGCTTCAAGGGCCAAGATTGGAACCATCTCTGGAAGGGATGCCAGTTCACCGCCTGGCACACACTCACTATGACTTAGTCCAGGCCAAATAAGAGTCGCCAACTGACCTACCCAGCTCATGACTGCAAACCCACCAGACTGGGCATCAAACTCAGCTCGGTGAAGCTCTTGGGCAGGCAACATCAAGTCACCAAGTAGCAGGTCCACATGGGGAGAACCTGTGAGTGCCACAGAGGAGACCCTGCAGCAGGTAAGCAGATCAGGGCTCAGTGTGATGGCAATGCGTTGCTCCAATCCTCTCGCTGCCATTTGGGAGCCTCTTGAACGACGATAGCCATAAGCAGGATGAGCTGGGCAACTGAGGACACACACAAGGGGTAGGTGCCAAAGGTGATTAGGGCTTTAATCACAAAATCAAAAACCAAAAAGTGCTCCAAAAGTTCATCCAATCAGACAAAATATCCCAAAAATGAAGGTTTAAAATGACAGACACTTCCTTTAAAGACTCGCAAGCCCCAGTGCTGCCTTCTAATAGCCCCCGTGTCTTCAGCTTACCCCGAAAAGGATCTGGCAACCGAGGGGACGCCCAACTGACTGGGGCAGTCGACCTTCAACATTGCCAGGCCTTTCAGCATCCCTGGGGCGCCTCGCTGAGCCGCAGGTGTCCCGTGCCACCAGTCCCCTATCACATATCGGGAGTGGCCCGTCGTCATCCTCAGGCTCCTGCAGCCCCCAGACTCACTCCCGACCACCTGCCACCGTTCTGCTCTGCATGGGCGCTCACGCTCTCTCTTTCCGTCTTTCATGCTCTCACTTCTCCATTCAACCTCCGTTCTTTGCTCTCTCGTCTTTCTTTTCCATTCCCGTTCATTCTGCTCTCCTTCTTATCCCATGCAGGCTCCTTTTAGCTAACTGTGCAATTGGCTTCAGGTGTGGCACGCTGCCCGCCTGATCTGCCCGCCTCTGCACGTGCGGGTGGCACACACACTATTACTTATTTAAAACTTGCCTGATGCCACAGACCATTTGTCAAACTCTGTACTCTGCACTGTAAAGCAGCAGAGTTACCCTTTGTGCCACCATGCCACCCTACTGTAGATTAGATAAATTCCCTCTTTTTTATATAGCGCCTTGTAACAGTGAATATCTCCGTAGGCACTGACTTAGAGTCTACTAATGTTCAGAACAATTGGCTTGACCAGAGAGGCAGGCTTGGGGACTGAACTGGTGCTACCTTGTCACCAAACGTAATGACATCCATGACACTTAGGCAGCACGGACAAACTTACCCAATTCTGCATTGCACTTTACTGTAATTGAAACACACGTCAAGTGTGAGTTTATTGTCACATGTACTCAATACAATGAAATTCTAACTTGTAAATAATACAGTGCCAGCAAATAATAATAATTCTTTTGTTACAAGAATGACACAAAGACATTGTGAAGGTTTGGGGCAGCCACCCATATACTGTGCCATGGTTGCAAAAACGATTTGAAATAATTGCGAGATATTCACAAGACTGAGTTCAAAACAGAACTGATGATGTGGAGGCAAGATGGCGGCTTTAAAGGCCAGGAAGTGACGTCATCAGGGCCGGAACCAGAAGTGGTGTCGCCGGGACCGGACGTGACGTCATCAATAGCGCCAGACACAGAAGTGATGTCTTTGGGACCGGACGTGACGTCATCGGAGGTGCCGGAATCGTGTGGGATTTCCCGAGAATGGTCTGCAAGGGATAGAGAAAGACAGTTAGTGCACCTCACCTCCCCACTGGTCTGGCGTGGAATTCCTATTTCTCAGGCCCTTTAGTGGTCTCCTACTCACACGTGTGTGACACTTTCCATTTATATAGAGCTTTACATAACGAGTGAGGAGCCACTTCAACCACCGTTAGTGTGTAGCATCCACCTGAGTGACACAACGGCAGCCATTTTTGTGCCAGTATGCTCACCACACATTGGCTGTTAGGTGGTGAAGGGGTGAGAGAGAGAGAGACAATTAGAGGTTGGGGGGTGATTAGGGGGCCAGAATGACCAGTTTATCCTGGACATTGGGCTTCACCCTACTCTTTAAGAAGGATGCCCAGGGATCTTTCATGACCACAGAGAATCAGGGCCTCAGTTTTACGTCTCATTCGAAGGACGGCTCCATTTTTATAGCATGGTGTCCCCCTGTCACTAAACACGGGCATAAGGATCTACATTCAGACTACAGGGTCAGCGCCCCCTGCTGACCTCCCCAACATCTCTTCCAGCAGCAACATAAGCTTTTTTTCTTCTGCTTGGTGTCCCATCCAAGTACTGGCCAGGCCTGAACAGGCTTCGCTTGAGGTGGGTGACCAGTTTAGAAGTGCAGTTGGGATGACTGCTGGTAAAGACACCCACACACACACACATTCAGGTCAGTAACAGCTCGAGTTCAAATTCACTGAAGTTTCATCCTCGGTGTCCTCCCCTGGTTTGAACGTAAAGTCGTCACTCAGGAATACGGCCCAATTTACATGGTGATTAGGTCATGAATATTCAAAAAGGGTGTGTCTTTTGGGCCATACAAGGTTAATGGTGGGAGGTGACAGGAGTAGCTAAGCGTGGGTGGAGTCAGTTTTAAGCTGATTTGAGATTAATAAAGGACGGTGGCCTGGGACCTGCCGTGTGTCCGTCGTTGTAAATTCAATTTTTCTTGATGTTGTGCGTTCTCCGTATTTTTGCCTTTCTAGAATGGAATCTAAGCAGGACTGCTACGCACGGTGCCACCCCTCTTTGATTTAAAACCTGGAATCTTCTTGAGCTTCAGTTCTCGTTTCTTTCTCAGACCCCTTTTGTATTCTGAAATGCCTTCTTGTGAGGGGGGCTGCAGAGAAACAGTGGGATTCACCGAGCCCAGAAGAGTCGGCTGTGGTCAGCGCGTATCTCCTCGTCGGCGTCCGTGTTAGGGCGGCTCTTGTGCTCACCTTAGCTTGCTCTTCTGGAGATGCACACAGTGGTCATATTCCTGTGCCACGCCAGCCTGGGGGGATTCCCTCTGTGTGCGGCCGCCCCTTTGCTTGCCAAGGTGTGAATGAATGAGCTGCTCTTTTGTGCAGTTGCTTTGCACTTATTGTCTTTGTCGCCTGCCGACGGTAGAAGATTAAAAAACTAATCACTTAAGCTTGGGCTGCGGCACTGAGATCAGTTGACCAGATGAACGCGGAACAACAATGGCTTTCGGAAAATGCAGGAACACATCCAAAGTACACGCTAATGCGCCAAATTGAATTTCCTCGTAAACATGGAGATTGCCACCGAGTCTTCAATAACATTTACAGATGGACGGGGAGAAAAAAAAAAAGAAAAATCTAACAATCCACTTTGGTGTTTAACTGTGAATTATTTTGATCTCGCTGGCACTCCTGAGTAGAAGCAGTTACATTGTCCTGGAGGCAATCTGCACGGATGATAGGCTTTAAAAGTTGGAGCGCCGACTCTAAACACGGCTTAAAACGTATTCTGGGAGGATCAAAGCCGCGGGCATGGCGCGGGGGGCCTTTATGCAGGCGTAGTGAGAAGGGGGCGCGGGTGTCGACAGAGCAGAGAGTTGGAAAGCGCAGTTGGGTGTTGCAAAAGTCAAACGGGGCAAAGAGAACGCTCTGGGGCACCTGGTGGCCGACCCCATTGAAGTGGGCGCAAAACAAGTCGTTCTGACTTCTGGATCAGGCCGACTGAGTAAGATGGCATTCTGGGAGGAAGAGGCGGGTCCAGGTGGACGTTCAAGATAGGATGGTGTCGATCTTCCAATCTGCAGAGGGAGGAGAAGAGAGATTGTTACTGTGCAGTGCCACCTCATGCCTTGGTGGAGAATTACAATCACGCCAGCCCTTAGGCGCACACGCGTGTGGCAGTGCCGGGCTCTGTCTTAAAAACTGTGGGCAGCATGATATTTGATCACAGGAGGGTGAGATAACACCCCGCGATAAGGGCATCATCCACTCCGATGGATGGATTGATTGATTGATATGTAATTTCTATGGCAACCCTTATTGTCTGGACCTATACAGCTCCGTGCCAACAGTGTAATTAGGCGCTACAGGATTACCACGTGCCTCACCTCGACAGGGCAGACGATCGCGCTGGACTATCGTAAAGTTACACTGCGTACCTGAGCGATATGGAAGCTTCTTTAACTGCATCCATCCATCCATCCGTTATCCAACCCACTATATCCTAACTACAGGGTCACGGTGGTCTGCTGGAGCCAATCCCAGCCAACACAGGGCGCAAGGCAGGAAACAAACCCCGGGAACGACGCCAGCCCACCGCAGTTAACTGCATACACTTACATGAAAAAGTAAGCACAACCCATAAAATATGATTTGTCTTTTAATATACAAGGGGGGGTACCCAAAAATAAAATGTCTACTGACTGAGACTTTAGCCTCCTTCAAGTCCTCTCCATGTGAATGAATGCACTCCGTCCAATTTTTCCCACTGGTGGAAACATTTTTGGAATTGATGAAGAGGAACGTTGTGTCCAAGGCCTGCGGTGATTTTTCTTTGACTTCCTCCACGGTATAAAAAGGCTTTCCTTTGAGTTCTTTCTTCATAGGGAAAAGTCGCACGGAGCAAAGATCAGGCGAGTAGGGAAGGCGGCAAGAACTCCGAGACACGCAAGTCCGTTCAGAAATCTCTCTTCAATAGTCCGGCGACGATCTTCGTTAATTGCATTGCGAACTTTTTCAAGATTTTCGTCGTTCCTCATTGTGGAAGGTCGGCCAGATCTCGGTTGATCTTCAAGTGACATCTTCCCTCGTTTGGAAGGTGAAAACCACTCGTAGACCTCAGTTTGACTTAAAGCTTCCTCTTTAAAAGCAGTTTCAAGCCTCACTACAGTTTCCCTAAGAGAAAACCAAATTGAACGCAGACTCGCTGGTCTTCATGATCACCCATCACAAAAATTGCCGAACACGTTTAATAAAAACTGACAAACAATACGGAGCAACGGCACTCGGCAGACTGCCACAGAATATTGTAAGTGTGCCACACCTCACGGCGAAATTCGCAGCTAAGTCGAGACTGCGCGCCAGGTACAGATTCCGGTTATTTTTGGGTACCCCCCAAAAAAGCTGTGTCCACGTTGATCAAGAGTCACAGAATCGGAAAACGGGTTTGAAATTAACTCAGAGTGACGATAATTAGGAGGACGACGAAAAGCATTTTATCGATTTTCTCAAATTCGAAATCTACTTCTAACTTCACCAGGGCTTAGAAGGACTTGTGAGCTCTTAGGCGCTGCCAGGCAATAGCGTTAAGGCAGAGAGCGGCACACACGTCCTGGGAAAGGCCGAATGTTTTGGAAACGTTGGACAACAATCAGCTCGTAAAAAGACCGAGATGGAATAAAATTCGGAACACGCGATCGATCCATCTGATCAGAGAGCTGTCCGTCAAAATGAAAGCGTTGGCAGCGTTACATGTAAAATGCAGCTTTGCGATAGCAGTGGTTTAGGTGCGTCACAACCAACCATTTCTCAAATTTTGCACCAGACTATGAGCACCTTATCAATGCGTGACGTAATATGTGGATTCATACCACGACTCCACGTGATGTTAAGGCACGATGTATCCATACAAATCGGCACACATGTAAAGATCGTTACCCCAAGTGCGGATGGTCACAAATACGTGAATCACAAGCGGTATCAACACGCTAAGAGGAGACACAACTGAAGCGTTTCAAACTCTGAAAGGAATCGGTCCAGTGGATCAAGACGGTGACTTTAAAATGAGTTCATCAACACACGGGGACACCGCTGGAAACTTCTGAAGAGGAAATTTCATACAAACATTAGGGAGTTTGTCTTCACACAGAGAACCACAGACACATGAAACGAGTGATCAAGTAGTGTGTTGGACAGGAGGACTTCAGGGGCCTTCAAAACTCGACTTGATGTTATTTTAGAAGAATGAAATGGACAGGACAGGCAAGCTTTGGTGGTCTGAATGGCACATTCTCGCCCAGAGTGTTCAGATCTCCTAATGTTCTAACACACAAGGGTTTAAACTGTAGTGTAGTAGCCAGGAGATCTGAAGGTAGGCGGGGCTGGATGGGTGATTGACAGTAAACTGTCACACAGGTAGGCTGAGCTCTGCATTCCACAAACCCCTGGAGCATTGGGGTTACGCTTCACAACCCTGGGAAGGTTCAAGAAGGCAGGCGGAAACCTTTGGCCTGGACAAAGCTGAGAGCAGGATTTAAGTGAGGGTTACATGTTTCTGACTTCTCAATTCCAAACCCTGTTACAGATGAGCCCATGGTGTCCAGGATAATGGACTATCTGTTGGGCAGACCGGAGTGTGTGAGACTCGAGGACTGTGTCTCTCATATACATGTAGGACTGAAGCCAGGAAGCACTTCTTTACTCAAGAGTTGTGAGAATCGGGAAAAAATGACCAAGACATGAAGTCGAAGCAGAAACCTGGAGAACCTTTAAGAAGGATCGGGAGGAGATGTTGTGACAGCTTAGCTATGAGCTGAACAAACGATTGACATCATTTGTCATTTGCTTCCTATGTAATTGAACCTGTTTGATCTTAGGAAGAGGAGACTGCATGGACATCTCACCCAGGTCTTCAAAATTCTCAAATGGTCTCCACCTACTTGTCAGATTTCTTATGTTCTTAAACCTGTTTGGTCTCAAACAGAGGAGACTGCATGGACACCTAATCCAGGTCTTCAAAATCCTCAGAGGCATCGATAAAGCAGATCCAGCAGAATTCTTTCAACTAAACGGTGAATCACGTCCTCGAGGACATCGGTGGAAATGAAGATGAAGTGTATTTAGGACTGGAGGCAAGAAGTCCTCCTTTACACAGACTCAGGAACAAATGACCGGGACATGGAAGTGAAGCAGAAACCTGAAGAATCTTTAAGAAGAATCAGGATGAGATGTTGGTACAGCTGAGCTATGAACTCAACAACCGGGCGACAAATGGACTGAATGGTCTCCTCTTGTATGCCAGATGAATGTAAATAAAAATGATCTCGTTTCTGACACCTCACGTAAAAAGATTTACAAACATGACCATCAAGGTGCAAATATAAGTAGCGGAGAATACATGAAACAATACAGAACGTATGAGAAGAAACAAAATGGCCGTGTTAATGAATAATCGCCTTCGCTTTGGGGCTGCTACTGCTGACAACGTCAGCCCGAGATTCTGGCATCTCAGACACAGATTTGTAATCTTTGTTATGTTAGGTGGATTAGCAGATAATTTGGAATCCGTTAAATGATTACAAACTTGAATCATTACAGGACTTGGATAGCAGACATGCTTCGGTAGAATTCCATCCATCCATCCATTGTCCAACCTGCTATACCCTAACTACAGGGTCACGGGGGTCTGCTGGAGTCAATCCCAGCCAACACGAGAAGCAAGCGAGAAAAACAGGAAGCACATGAAAGTAAAAGACGTCTTGAGGTTGAGCAGACATCGTTTTTCTAAATTGTTTTCGATGTGGACATTCAAAGGGGTCACCCCGGGTGGCTCCTAACCCTTCTATTTTTTTTCCCTGTTCCTCTCATTTCAGAGATCGAAGAACTTTGTTGGGTGGGATGGCTTGTTGTCCTCAAAACTGGTAGGAATTTGAAAAATCCACATGGACGTCAGGAAACTGCTGTGAACTGGGACCCGGACACAGGCAGACGGACAACATAGTTCCACCACACACCGTTTATTTACAGCAATATTTACGATTTGTGCTCACGTGCACCCCCAGTGCCTCCAGCACCGTTCCCCCAACTGTCCAGGCCACACAAGTCCAATGCCTTTCTCCTGGCCCCCTCCCGTCCTCTCTCTCCAGCTCCGTCCTCTTCCACCCGACATCCACTGCTGACTGGAGGGAGATGGCCCCTTATATGGGAACCCGGATGGGCTCCAGCTGCTTCCCCGCAATCAGTCATAGCCACACCCCAGTGTGGCGGAAGTGCCGGCTGCGCACCCGGAAGCCATAACGAGTGTCCCCTGTCGTCTTCCCCCCAGCACTTCCTGGTGTGGTGGAAATGCTGGGCTCCAGGGATATGCAGGCATTGGGGCGCCGCCTGGCGGTGGCCACGGGTCCCTACAGGGCTGGGCTTCCAAGCCCTGTACCCGAGGCCCCAACATAACCAGGACGGACGCCCCCTTGCGGTCTGGAGGAGGCACAAGCCCTCCTCTGGTCCTCCTGGGCGTCCCGGCCTGGCTCCACACTGCGTAAATGACCAAACAAAAATCGGGGTCCTCAACAGAGCAGCCATCTTATGAGAGGAAAAAAAAAAATTTTTCCAAACGACCACAGCTATAACTCAAACATGAGACCCCATAATAATGATTTTTATATTTCTTGGTTATTTCAACACAGCAGTCCATAAAAATCGTAAAGACTTTCATTAATGAAAACTCCCGCATTGCTTCTGCTCAGACGGTGGAAGCTGAACAAAATAATAAAAAAAAGAAAAATCAATTGTCCATTTTTCAAAGTCACAAACAGCTTGTTAGTCAGAATGCAAAATCTCATCCTCGTCATCCTCGTCATCCTCATCATTATCATCATCATCTCAGACCACAGCGGTTCTAAAACAGTAATTAGCCACCCAAGTCCTGAGGTCCGCGGCTCTCACTTGTGCTGCTAAGTGTCGGGACTTTTCAAGCAACTTTGGTTTGCCCCCCCACTGGAAGGTGGACTCTTGTGGGTTTTTTGTTTCTTTTTTTGGGGTAAGATTTGCTTTGAGGGGGCAAATCCCCCTTTCCAGCAAGTAGCCAATTCAAAGCTGTGTTTCCATGCCATTAGGTGGGAATTCGAGAGGGAGGCCGTTGCGCTCGTTTCAGTTTTGCTGTCCCGCGGCTCCAGCTCTCTTTACTTCGGTTGCTTGCAGTCATCGTGCGAAGGCTTCTCCATCTTACACCTCCAATTAGGCAGGCATTCTGCTTCTTCGCAGCCTCCAACAATAAAACACAGAAATGAGATGACAGGGGAAGATCAATTAAGAGCAACAAGATGGAAGGAGCGGCTGAAAGGACGGGAGGTTACCCTGGAAACGGCAGAAGTGGCCACCAGCTCTTCGCTTTTTTAGTTTTTATGGTTTTTTCTTTTTTGTGGGGTCCGATCATTTCAACTCTCTCGGTGCGAACGCACAAGCACGTGTAGTTGGGAGACCACCCGGACTGCACCCCTTAATTTACTTGTATGCCGCGCCTATTTGCTGATTCACCGATGTGACACAGACTTAAGTCCGGTGCGGTTATTCAGGCCTGAATCCACCTGAGATGATCGGCTTGCTCTTTAGACATTTCATTGATTTCAAGGATGTGAAGTCGGCTGCAGCTGCCTGAACCCTTGAACCCGGGGCCATCCATAGCCATGAACCGAGATGAGCGAGTGCAACGAGGACACTCAACAGTCAAGAGTTGGTGCATTAAAACAAAGAAGCGTATTCCAAAAGTGCGGCACACTGTAAACTTCTCATAAATAAATAAATAATCCATGACGAATAATCTTAGATAAAACCCAATAGTCTGGGAAAGGTTAGGGTTAGAGTTAAAAATCCAGTAAATACAAGTAATAAAATCTATCAGATTCGGCCTCTCACCATCACAGTGCTCCCCTCTCTCTGTCACTACCGCCTTTTCCCACTCACTCACTCATCACAGCGGGGTGGAGGTCCAGGTGGTCTTCTCCAACTTCCCATCCTGGCTGCCTTATATTGCCGTCCGTTGAGATGCGTCAAGACTGACTCCGTCTTCCCACTACATTTTTTGCCACCCTCGGGACCCCTAATAGCACATGTGATCAACCCAGCTCTCTAGTAATCGGCGACCCAGTCTGCCCCTCACTCCGCTCCTTCATGACGGCTTCCCATCATCTTCAGCACCTGATTTCTCCTCAGCCGGTTCTGTCTTCTCAGTTTCCTCATCAGCCTTCCTCGATTAACTTCCCTTTCTTTTTCAATCCCCGTCTTGTTCTAATGGAAGTGCAGCCACACAAGTTGCCAAATTAAGGGGGTCCTGAAGACTTCTTGGAATGAGCGAGATTCAGGATTTCCCAAACGATGTCCAATCAATTCAGTGTGCCACACGTGGACTCCAGTCAAGTTCTAGAAACATCTCAAGAAGAATGAAAGCAGACGGGGTGGACCCGAGTACAATTTGGAGTGACACAGCAAAGGGTCTGATGACTTCTCGGAATGATTTAGATATGTTCATTGTGTCATGATGGGTAATGGAGTGTAGGTCGACGGGCAAAAGTGTCAAGATTTCTCCATTTAAAATGCAATCTCCAGCACAATAAAGTGTGAGGGTCTGAATACGTCCTAAATCCGGTGTAAGCCGTGTACAGTTCCAGGCAACTCCCAATCAAGTGCACAAACGCAGCTCACGTTGAAGTCACAGCAGGTCTTTAATTGATTTTGCAGCCCATACAGAAGTGGTCCAAAAAGTTCTGACTTCATGTGGTTTCAGCTGCTCGCTTAGAGGACTGGCAGAGTGGCACACGCAAGTGAAAACATTGGAATGGAGCTGCGGTGTGAACACCCCCTTCGGTCCCAGCAGTGAACGCCCGCTTTGGATTTGCTCTTCTTTTTATTTTATCATATATACGAAGTATAGGGAAGGTATTGGAATCATCCAAGAATTCGATGTCAAGATTTGGATACATCTCAACGTTTTAGACCCCCCTGACTTTCCTGTATACGAAGTATAGGGAAAGTATTGTAATCGTCCAAAACGTCCATTTTGAGATTTTGATGAATCTCAATGTTTAAGACCTCCCTGAGTCCAATTTACTCTCTCATAGGGAAAGTATTGGAATTCACCAAAAATTCGATGTCGAGATTTTGATGAATATTGATGTTTTAGACCTCCCCGACTTTCTCGTATACGAAGTATAGGGAAAGTACTGTAATCGTTAAAAAAATCAATGTCGAGATTTGTAAGTATCTTGACATTTTAGACTTCCTTGACTTTCTCGTATATGAAGTATATGGAAAGTATTGTAATCGTCCAAAACTTTCATTTTGAGATTTTGATGAATCTCGATATTTAAGAAATCCCTGAGTCCGATTTATTCTCTGGTAGGGAAAGTATTGGAATCCTCCAAATATTCGATGTTGAGATTTTGATGAATCTCGATGTTTTAGACCTCCCTGACTTTCTCGTATATGAAGTATAGGGAAGTATTGTAATCGTCCAAAACTCCCAGTTTGAGATTTTGATGAATCTCGATATTTAAGACCTCCCTCAGTCATATTTACTGTGTTATAGGAAAAGTATTGGAATCCTCCAAACATTTGATGTCGAGATTTTGATGAATCTCGATGTTTTAGACCTCCCTGAGTCCAATTTACTCTCTCATAGGGAAAGTATTGGAATTCACCAAAAATTCGATGTTGAGATTTTGATGAATTTTGAGGTTTTAGACCTCCCCGACTTTCTGGTATATGAAGTATATGGAAAGTATTGTAATTGTCCAAAACTTTCATTTTGAGATTTTGATGAATCTCAATGTTTTAGAACCCCCTGACTTTCTCGTATATGAAGTATAGGAAAGTATTGTAATCATCCAAAACTCTCATTTTGAGATTTTGATGAATCTCGATGTTTTAGACCTCCCTGACTTTCTTGTATACGAAGTATAGGGAAGTATTACAATCGTCCATAACTTCCATTTGAATCTCGATGTTTTAGAAGTCCCTGAGTCTGAAAATACCATTTTTGGAGTTGTGTGTGTGTGTGTGTGTGTAAACACGATAACTTGAGTAAACTTTCACTTCGGTCAACTAAATTTTGCATACAAGTATTCGGTACAAAACGCAGATTTCTATCAACTTTTGGGTTATTTCCGCTAACCGGATGTGATGCTTTAGCTTTTATTCATGCAGCTGCAGAGTCCGATTTATTCAACTTTACTTTTATAATAATTGTTCAATATATTATTAATTTGATTTGATTTGTTGTTGATGGCTCTTTAATGTACATAATATAAAAATATAATCCTTGTCTTGTGGCTTACTCCTCAATTATCCATACCCAGTATCTGAGTATACGAGAAAGTCGAGGGGAGACCACTGATGATTTCTATTTTTTCGAAGAGTTCGAGACAGCAGGCGTCTCTCCAGCCTTACGTGGCCATTTGTTGAACACTCGGACCAACAGCTCCCAGTTTTCAGAAATACTCTGGCAAATTCAGTTTCTAATTATCTCAGCTTTTGAGATGCTCAATAATAATGTGCACAAGGAACTGTCCAAAAAAAAAAAAAAAGAGAGGACTGGAGCAGAAGTAAGATTTTCGTGGTCTATTTTAATTGTTGTTTGTTTAAAATCTTTTCTAAATTTAGTCGCTCTGTGGTCGTCACTTCTGTCTCCGTCACGCTTTGATCTTTCTCATGAGCCAACAAACAAGACAGCAGATTGCACCCTGGCCGACTGCGTCCTACCTCTTCTGGTTAAGGCCCAAAACCCAAAGTCTCCCCAAAACGTGACTTGACAAATACACATTCTGGAAAAAACAAAAGGAAAAATCCCTTTCTCATGATGTTTGTGAGGTCGGTCGTGGAAGAGCTTCTCAGATTCTTATTTGTAAGCTCAATACATTTTCCCGTGAGATGTTTTCAGAGTTCACCATTGTTCCTCCTCTTCGTGTTGTACCTTCAGAGGGCACAAAGGAGACCCCAAAAATGGATTTGTGAGTTGTTAATAATGATGATGATGATGATACATTTTATTTAAATTGAATTTCAGGGAGCCTCATGGCCTCTTCTGCTCTCATTGGCTCATGGCCGGAAAGAGAGACCAGAAACATTGGACTCCAGAGTGGACACAGGAGATGAAGAGGGTCTTCTGATCTGCCCCAATAATAAAACTATTAATAAGTTACTTGAACTCCTCTGAAAAGCAGCCCTGGAGAGACAGCTACCCAAAAGCCATGGCAAGCACAAGGGTGCCATGACAAAGTATCAGAGGTGGCAGGAGAATCCATCTAAACGCCTATCAAGCCCACCAAGAGCTGCCACCCGGACGAGTTACTAGTCGCCTTCGTCAGTAGAGGAGAACGTCCACAGCCACTGCAGAGAATGTCAGAGAGGTGCCAGACTGGCAGCTCCGAGTCGACCTGGGGAGGCAGCTGAAGTTCCTGGACACCGGAGTGGCAACAGCGTTAAGGGGTCCTCTCATCAGAGGTTTCGCACTGGAACTGATAATACCCTTGGAGGACAGGACTGAAGAAAAGGAGCGGGTGTGAGGGACTGGGACAAGAATGCTGGAGGGCAGGATGGACAGCACAGAGTGTGACCCCATCAAAGTCATTGGCCACTCATCCTACAAAACTTGCTGTGATGTCAAGCAGAGCACCAGCTTTGCAGTGTGGGAGGCCAATGAACACTCGCTTCTGTTTGTTGGTCAATTGTATGCAAATCTAAGTATTCAAATAATTATGAACTGTTTCTGAGGTTTTATTTGCACAGGCCTTAAAAGCACACTGTGACGGGCAGCCACAGCCATTACCCGGCTGGGATGCCAGCTGGATGGAAGGACCAGGGGATAGAGAGCATCAGCAGGGCACTACCCCACCCATAGGGCATTAGAGGGCTGCCTTTCCTGGGCGGCTGTGGCACCACAAATTCCTGCAGGGCACACTGGGAGTTGGAGTTTGGTGCAGCCCTGTTGGGTTCCGTGGGGGATGCCAGGGGGAGCTGCACAGCCCTACAGGGGGCTTTCACCACACCTAGGGGAGGTTCCAGGCCTGATTAATGAGTCACCTGGAACACTCCCAGGGTCTGTCTTAAAAGGAGCCACCTCACTCCATTCAAGGAGGAGGAGGAGAAGGAGAAGAAGAAAGAGGAACAGAAGCAGAAGGAGGAGGAGGAGGAACAGAAGAAGCAGAAAAAGAAGAAGCAGCAGGAGAAGGAGAAGAAGAAGAAGGAGAAACAGAAGAAGAAGAAGGAGAAGAAGCAGAAGCAGAAGAAGAAGAAGCAGCAGCAGGAGAAGGAGAAGAAGAAGAAGGAGAAGAAGGAGAAGAAGAAGAAGAGGAGTTATGTTATTAATATTTTTTCTAAGCTATCCATAGAGATGGGTGCTTTGACTTGCCCTGATATGCCTAAAGTGTCTTATATAATGCATCACAGATGATCCAGTCAGGAGCATCAACCCGGCATTATGGAGGTAAGGACACAGGCACCAGTATCTGGAAATTGCGATCGCTGACAGCATCTCTTCGTTGCCCTGCAGTCCGGAGTACGAAGCCCACTGATGTCACCTATGGCTTGGCCTCAAAGGTCCTGCCTCTTCCATTTAGCGGGCTATTTAAAGGACTGTGTTTCCAGAATTCGACATCCATTGCAAACTGGAGAACACTGAGCTCCAGAACAAAGAAGTAACCACAGAAGCCTGACAAGAGAGGCACTCAAGGACGAGAAAATGTCCACAGTAACTGACTTGGAACTTTTCTCTTTCGCAATCTGCTGCAGCACTGATACATGATGTGGATTGAACAGGCGTGGACTATCTAATGCCGGAAAGGAGAGTTCCTAGCTAAGATATTAAAGCCCTTTTCGATTCAGAGGTGGCCACCGCCAAGAGTTTCCCTGCATGGCTATTCTTGGGCTGGGTACAGCAAGAAGTGAAGACACAGTTTGGGTGGAGCGTATAAATGCTTTTTATCAGGGATAGCCCATGTGGAGACTGGCCAAAAATGACACTTAAGAAGTGACAATACCTTGTAGTGGTCCCACACCAGGATTGTGAAGTGTTTCAGGCTCCTCAACCTGACCTGACCTAAACGCTCGACTGTTTTGAAGCCGTGGCAGACGCACCCCGCTATTAGTGCAGCACCGTCACAAGGTGATTATTGTCAAATTATTGATGGAGGATCTGCCAGCCAAACACCAAGGAGTTCTCATCAGCCGGCAAGTCACGTTTCATTCTCACCTCACGCCCCTGAAACTGAAAAATGTTGTGAATATTTCTTAAATGTTGACGGGAATTCGAGGGCCCCTCGTCTGAGTCAATGACATTTTAAAATTTGATGAGACTCGTAAATATTTCAAACTCTACCTCATGTTTTCTGTCATCTTCAAGAAGGAAAACTGACGCTCGGCAAGTAAAGAATGGGCACTGCCTCATCCTGCACTGCAGCTGCTGTACGGCAAAGGGGGCCTGCAGAATAATTTAATAACAGGGAGACGTTAGGCCGAGAATTAAACTGAACACTGACTTCTCATTGGCTGGTTACTTTGGAGGAATCAAACATGGCAACCACAAATAAGGAACATCGGAACAAAGTAGGAAAATGGCGGGGGACGGCATACCGAGTCATAGGCCAGATATTGAATGGCCTCGTGCACTAAAGGACGTGGACAGACACAAATTTAAATGGAGGGACAATCCAGCGTTTGTACTGGTCAGGGGGCATCCAGAGAATAGAATACATTAAATAATATAGAATATTAAAGTGGACTTGGGCGGACGGGGAAGGAGGGTCTCGGTCTCCCTGTAAGAGCAATTCTTAGTAACGTTCTGCTGTGTTCAGTTGGCACAGGTGGCCATTTTCACAGTTAAAAATCCAATATTTTGTGTGATTTCGCTGCTGGCTCAAACTACCTGGCACTGCCCAGGCTTCTGATACCCACATTTGTGGAAACGGAACTCGGTGATGTTTAAATTACAAATTCGTGTTGTGTCTCATTTTTTTCTTCTGTATATAAAAGGAAAAGCAGGATAAGGTCCAAGATTTGGGGGCCACCTTATGGCCAACCCCGTATAATTACAGTCGAAAATAAAAAATAAATGTGAGTAAAACGTGAGAAACGAGTCTCGAGTAGACTGTGAGGCATTCTGGGAGAAGGAGACGGGGCCAGGTGTATGGACCCCAGAAGTGACGTCACATGGAATGGGAAGTATGGAACTGTGAATATAATAACACTTCTATATATATATATATTATTATTATTATTATTATTATATACCCTAAGATCTTCTTTATATAGAATACGCTACCCAAGGCTGTCTGTTTGTCTGTCCAGGATTTTAAATCCGCTGTCGCTAGCAAACCATTTGACCAAATGACCTGAAATTTGGTACTGTCAGGGATGCCAGGGGCCATGACCCGGCCGGGACGCCAGGAGGGACCGGAAGAGGGTCAGAGCCCTGCCTGGATCACGTGGGGTTTGCCTTCCGGGTTGCTTTGGGGGCCACGGGTCAAGGGCATGGAAGCCCTTCCCTGTAGGGGCCCGTGGTCACCGCCAGGAGGCGCCCAATGCCTTGGGGACTTGTTTCCCCAGCACTCCCGCCACACCAGGAAGTGCTGGGGGGAAGACTTTGGAGGATACCCGGAGAGCTGCCGGAGAACAGCCGGCACTTCCGCCACGCTGGGGCGTGGCTAGAGGAGGAATGCCGGGAACACCTGGGGCTCATCCGGGTCCTGTATAAAGGGGCCGTCTCCCTTCATTCGAGGCTGGAGTCGGGTGGAAGTAGGACGAAGCAAGAGGAGTGTGGAGGCGGCCCGAAGAAAGGCATTGTGGCCAGGAGTTTGAGGACTATTTGGGGTTGTGCACGTGACTGGGTCTTTGTGACCATTATTATTGTGTAAATATTGTAAATAAACGTGTGGTGGTGTTTTAAACAAGATGTCCGCCTGTCTGTGCCCGGGTGGCGTTCACAGTACGCATATACTATGTGACGTCTACTATCCGCTTTTGGGGTGATAATTAACCTCCAAGGTTATTCCTCTTTTTATTTTATTTTATTGTAGAATCAACTCTTGGCAGTGGCCAGCAGGGTGGTTGTGTGGCACATGTGTACGGGCGCCGTTCACACCCCTACCTCTTCATACCTTAACTCATTCTTGAGGCAGATTGAAGTCTTAAGTGCCAGCGTAAGTGAAGTGTTAAAGAAAGCGTACAAAGTCATTGCAACACAAACCCTGACTTAATGTGTTTTAACACGAAAAGACGCTGAAGACAGAAGAGAAGAAGCGGCCACTAGGGTGGAGAAAAGAAGAGCAGCTCAGGAAGCAGCAAGCGCATCAACCTCTGAGCAGACGAATAATCAACGTACAGAGGAAGAGGATGACAAGTAGAAGTCAAGAGTGCAGTGCGCCGTTACTGCTATATATATATATATATATATTTTATGTTATATAACTCAAAAATGTGAAGTGTTAGAACACAGCGCCACCTCCTGTCTCGGAGGAGGACTGCAGTCACCGACGCCTCCAAGCTGTTTCCCATGCGCACACGAGTGCCATCGACTCAGTTCATACAAGTCTTGTTACAACATGGCAAATGAATTCCTCTAAGGCTTTGTGATGTACAGTATCTTTGGTTTTCCCCGCAGGTGTGTAAATGTATCGATGCTTTGGGTTGCCCACCAAGCAATATATCGCTAACTGAGAGAAAAGTGTGGAGATTCTACGTTAATGTCTGCCACCACCGTCCGTGAGCCTTATTTACAGTCACGACAAATACAACGGCAGTCGCGCTACGAAGTATCAATGAAGCGAGTGTCACCCTCATCAGTCCGTATGTTAACAATCAGTGCTGAAGCAAACCTACGGATGCATTGTGAACCCTGGTGCCAAACGGGTGGTGTAGAGAAGAGACCCCCGACGGGCACCGAAAGCACGCCTTGAACATTTTTTTGGGGTTAAGTGAAGGGAAAAACACTTCAAGAAAGAACCGTTTCAACAAAACGGCGGCCAAATTGATCAAAAATAAGTAATATCCTCCAACAGGGCACTGACCTTTTTTGGTCCACCATATTGGATCCACCATCTTGAATGTGAAAAAAAAAATAACGATTCGTATTCTGTGACCCAGAAACCCCCCCACCCAGGTATCAATTTTAGTTAAAAAGAGCCAAAGGGACCAAATTACTTGGGGACACTTCTGAATGACAGAAGCAGTGCTTGAAGACGTCACCCATTCTGGACCACGAAGATGACGAAGGTCCCAAGATGTCCTCTTTTCAGGTGCCTGCCGGTCCCTTTTACACTTTTTCTGCCTGTTTTATTTCCAGAATTCCTTATGTTATCTTTGCAATGCCTGGCATGTCTACAGTTCTGATGGATTTATTTTAAAATATCAGGACGTTAGAAGGAGGAGCAGAGACCCTCATGGCCGGTCAGTGGAGGGCAGGCTTCGGCTTTGGCGTCTTGTGGATTTACTCTTCTGGCCAAACTTTGATTCTTTGCTGACCGTTTATCATTTTGCTTCTTTAGATAGGCATGCAGTCCGCTCTAAGGGGGTGCTCTGGAGGAGGAGGAGGAGGAAGGAGCAGGACAGGTCGAGCTGCCAGCCATCTGTTTGCACTGAAGTCAGGGGATTCCGAGCAGACCTTGAGTGACGCTCACACCATTTTTCTCCTGCTGCCTTCCAGGAGCTCAGAGTATCGTTTTCCACATAATTACAACAAGCAGTAGTTCAGACGAGAAAGGCCCACATTCCAAAGTGAAGCTCTCCCGTAATGAAATCCATAGCTGGGTTGTCACTGGCGCAGGGCAGGTGATGGATGTGCCTTGTGATGGGATCAAAGGTCAGCTGGCACCGCGCAAGTCTTGTGAATGAAAAACGTCTTTGGTTTAAGCATTAGGGTCCGATTGAAACGCTTGGATTACTCCGGCAGGAAAAGAGGTGGGGGATAAGGACCCAAAGCAAAACGTTGGGGCGGTTAAATGAGACCCCCAAGAAGAGCTTATAGAAGAAGTAACTTCATGGCACTGAGCACTGGCCAAATGGTGACTAAGACAAAGGGACAGGCGCCAGGTTTGGGGGGCGGCAGAGGTGAAGAGGAGACGAGCAGGGACAGGCAGACCCTCTTGGAGACTCCATCAGGAATTAAGCTTTACAACAATGTGGGGGGTCCAACCAAGTGTCTAACATGGGGACTGGGGGGCTGAGGGGCAACGGGCTCCACTCAAGTCTAAGTTTAATGTTTGATGTCGTCCTGGGTGCTCAAGGCAACGGAATGTGAATTACGCACAAGTCACTCACAGCCTTTTACTTAGGAAATCAGTTAGTTTGTGTTTTATATGTGGAAACAGTTGGAGCTCCACAGAAACCTCCTTTGACGTTGACACGGAAGGATCAGCGTCACAAAAAGGCAATAAACCCCACAGTGATTTAATGTTGGGGAACACGAACATGTGAAACGTCCAGTGGGGTGAAAACTTTATAGAGGCGCCGTAGGTAGATACAGTAGATGTTTAAGCGTAGTTGGCAGGATTAGATAGATAGATAGATAGATAGATAGATAGATAGATAGATAGATAGATAGATAGATAGATAGATAGATAGATAGATAGATAGATAGGAAAGGCACTATATAATAGATAGATAGATAGATAGCATAGTTGGCAGGATTAGATAGATGGATAGATGTTTAAGTGTAGTTGGCAGGATTAGATAGATAGCATTGTTGGCAAGATTAGATAGATAGATAGATAGATGGATGTATGTTTAAGCGTAGTTGGCAAGATCAGATAGATAGATAGATAGATAGTGTAGTTGGCAGGATTACATAGATAGATAGATAGCATAGTTGGCAGGATTAGATAGATGGATAGATGTTTAAGTGTAGTTGGCAGGATTAGATTTAGAGTCACGACAAATACAATGACAGTCGCGGTACGAAGTATCAATGAACCGAGTGTCACTCTCATCAGTCCGTATGTTAACAATCAGTGCTGAAGTAAACTTACGGATGCATTGTCAACCTTGGTGCCAAACGGGTGGTGTAGAGAAGAGACCCCGACAGGCCTCAAACACGCCTTGAACATTTTTTTGGGGTTAAGTGGAGGGAAAAATACTTCATGAAAGAACCGTTTCAACAAAACAGCGGCCAAATTGATCAAAAATGAATAAAAATAAGTAATGTCCTCCAACAGGGTGCTGACCTTTTTTTCATGCAGAAAAATTTTTTGGTCTGCCATATTGGATCCACCATCTTCAATGTAAAAAAAAAAATTGAGATTTGCATTCTGTGACCCAGAAACCTCCCACCCAGGTATCAATTTGAGTTAAAATCAGTTAATAAAGAACCAAAGGGACCAAATCACTTGGGGCCACTTCCAAAGGACAGAAGCAGTGCTTGTCACCCATAGATAGTTAATCAGTTATTTTTTTTTTAGCATAGTTGGCAGGATTAGATAGATGGATAGATAGACAGACAGATAGATGGATGTTTGAGTGTAGTTGGCAGGATTAGATAGATAAACAGCTGATGACCATTTAAAGGACTCCAAAAGCACAGCATGAAGATCCTCTGCTCTGATCAGATACAAGTTGAAGTCTCCTGGCAGAACTCCAAGCACCATGTCTGTTGCAGACCAGCACTGCTTCTCATCTGCTTGATGCCATCCCTACGGTGAAGCCTGGTGGTGGTGGTGGCAGCGTCGGAGTGCAGGGTGATGGAGGAATGCAGCCAAATATTGAGAAGTCCTTGAAGAAAACCTGCTGTGCAATTCTTAGCAGCTCAGACCGGGGTGACGGCTCACCTTCCAGCATGACAGTTACATCAAGTTTACAGCCAGGGTCAGAGTGGAGTGGCGTCAGGACAAGTGTCTGTCTGTCTGTCTGTCTGTCTGTCTGTCCTTTAGTGGTCCCGAATTTAAACCCCACAGAACGTGTGGAGAGACCTGAAGATGGCGGCTCACAGACGCAACCCATCCAGTCTAATGCGGCTTGAGAGGACCTGCCAGGAAGAATGGAATCAACTGCCCAAACCCAGGTGTGCAAATCTTATAGGGACTCATCAAGAAGACTCAAAGATGGAATGGCTGCCAAAGGGGGGCTTCTAAAATGTACAGACTTAAGGGCTTGAATACTTCTAGAAAGGAGAGATTTCAGGTTTTAATTTGTAATAAATGTGCATACCTTTCTGAAAACACGCCATCACTTTGTCATTATGGGTTTTTGAGTGGCAAATGCCTCCATTTAAAATGAAACGTACGGCACAGGGAAGTGTGGAGAAAGTGGAGGGGTCTGAAGATTTTCTCGATGCCCTTTTGGAGCCCCCTATTCTCCGTCTGAGCCGAGTCCTCCTTTCCACATTCGTACACTTTCTAGCGCCGAGAGGCCTGCTGCTGTCTTTATTGTGACCACCTATGGTGGGCTGCTTTGGGTTCTTTTTTACGAGATGACCACTCTTGAATCAGTAAACGTTTTTGCGAGCCCCCTGGACACCTTAACAATCTGAGATCCGCGTGGCAGCGAGCAGCTTCACCCCAGCCGGTATTAAGCCATTTCTCTGTCACCTCCACGGTACGATCAGATCCGCTGTTGCCCACCTTTCTAAATAATTCCTCGAGTTTTTTTTTTTTTTTTTGAAACGATCCATTCGGTAATTTCTTTGAAGCTGTCATATCCATTTCTGCTGCCTTTGACGTAAAAGGAATACATTATGGTGTTTAAAAATATAAAGTGCTTAACGATCAGTGAGTGGCATTTAAATTGCACAGATGATGAAATTGTACAGCGGCTGCGCTACGTGATTGACACGTGAAAAGTAATTTCCCACTCGCTTATTTGGTGCCATTGCGATCGAAGTGATTGTGGCTTCATTCGAAATCAGGCGGCTCTGAAGAAGAGTTTTCAAGGGGAACAGGCAGAGCTGCGCTTGGCGAACGGCGGAAAAGTGGGGACACTGCACTTTATACACTTGGAGAATAAATAACTCATCACACTCACTTAGGGGACACCGTTGAGGCTCCTGTGACAAATGTGCTTCCACCCCGGGACAAGAGGGGGCGCCGTTGCTAACTTCCTGTAACCGACCTCGCTTGTATGTTCATTTTAGGTGACTACGTGTTCATTTTACCTGCAGTGATGTGACAGAAGCAAAAGCTTTGTGACCGGCGTCCAAAAACGGTGACGATGTCACAAAAATAACAATGAAAATAATCAGCATAAAGACCACCCATTAAATGTTAAAAAAAATAATAATAAAAGAAATGGAAAAAGCACCTAATGAGATGCTAAAGCTCTGTGACCGGCGGGCGTCCAAAAACGGTGACGATGTCACAAAAATAACGATGAAAATAATCAGGCTGCTGGATGAGCCCTGAGGGCCCAGAAAGTCACCGCTGCCTCCAGAACTCTGAACACTTCGGAGAGGACAGGCAGATGACCTGCTACGGCACAACAGCTCTGACGTAATAAATGACTGCGTTTACGCCGAACGTTCTTTATGGGCGTTTCAAACCGCCGTGTGTGCAGCGTTCAGTTAACTCAAAGTGGCGCCACACAAGAACTAGAAAGTACAAATGCGTCACCTTGGAGATTTTGCCCGAATTTGTTTGTTTCCCACCTTCCTTGGCCACGCGGGTGTGGATTTGCTTTTGATTTCTGGGTTTTCTACCCCAAGGATTTTGAGGATGACGTTAACATTGTCGCTTTCTTCTTCTTCTTTTGGCTGCTCTCATTAGGGGTCGCCATAGCAGATCATCTTCTTCCATCTTTCTGTCCTCGTCATCTTGTTCTGTCTCACCCGTCACCTCACCACATCTATAAACCTCCTCTTAGTCCTTCCTCTCCTCCTCTTATCTAACAGCTCTATCCTTAGTACCCTTCTCTCATTATACTCAGCATCTCTCCAAAGCAACACAATCTCGCCTCTCTGACTTTGTCTCTCAACCGTCCAACTTGAGCGGACCCTCTAATGTTCTCGTTTCTAATCCTATCCATCCTCGTAATATATTGGAAATATCCAAATATTTTGGAACGTTTTCCGCCGTCATTTTCTTGAGCTGCCATTGTCGAGGGCCGTGTCCTCTTTGGGTGTGACATTTTAAACGAGACGTGACGGAATGAAAATTCGCGATGAGATCAAATCGCTATCCACGTTTACGGATTCCAAAAACAAACCCTTGCTATTTGTGTTCATACGAATGACTTCTGAGCGCTTTGAAGTCACTCTTTGTATTTTTTTCTTTTTTTGGGTCTGGCGTCTCCTGACTCACCGGTACGAGAAAAACCTCGCATATGATATCCCGTTCTGCTTGTTTGAGTTTTTAGGTCATTTTAGGACCAGACTTTGTGCAGGAAATGATCTCCCTTGGAGTAAATCAACAGGTGTCTTCGGCAAAAACCATCAGAAGGACTTGAAGTCGTGCAGGCCACCTCAGCCACGATACGAGGGGTCCAAGTTACTCCTTTTCACAAAACTGAAAAACCTGGGATCACTAATACAGCCACATGGAGTGTCGTTTTACGCCATTGTGAGGCTCCTGATCACCGATATGATCACATTTTTCCTGTTTCATTAATTACCGCTGGTCCTGGGCCGCTAAGAGCCACGCCCATTTCAAACCTACGCATGTGGGGTGTCATTTAAGACCACTTCAAGGTCAGCGATTAGGACTCTGAGGTTATTTTTGACCCTTTACTAGCCCTCTAAGGCCCTCTATGGACATCCACCATCATACGGGCCGTGTGTCCGGTCCCAGATGAAACTGTCAGTCAGCGTGTGACTGTACCGATATCTGAAATTCATCTCGAGATTTACCGGCGTCAAACGTGAGTGTTGTGTACATTTTATGCGGACCGATTTCTTGGGTGCACAGGAGAAGTTGCCTGGGTGTGAAATGGCCTTTTGCATGTGGACTCTCCGTGGGAAACGATTTTGAAGGAGAAACGATGACCTTGCCAAGGGCAGCCTGCATAATAATCGACTCTCCTTTCAACATAAAGATATCAGTGGTGTGTCTTTCATTTCCTAGGAACATCTGAGCACTGCGGTGTTTTCTGAACAAAGATTTTTTGTGACGCAGTATTTAGTTGTATGAAATGAAATCAAATGTGAAAAACTGGCTGTGCACAAATGTGGGTCCCCTTGTCATTGTGCTGATTTGAATGTCTGTCACCCCTCAGTGCTGATTACTTGGTTGGATGAGCTCCTTAAGCCTTGAACTTCATAGACAGGAGTGTCCAGTCATGAGTGGTCAAAGGTATTTAAGGTGGTCAATTGCAAGTTGTGCTTCCTTCCCTTTGACTCTCCTCTGAAGAGTGACAGACAGCATGGGATCCTCAAAGCAACTCTCAAAGATCTGAAAACAAAGATTGTTGAGTCTCCTGGTTTAGGGGAAGACTACAAAAAGACATCTCAGGGGTTTAAACTATCAGGTTCAACTGTAAGGAATGGAATCAGGAAATGGAAGGCCACAGGCACAGTTACTGTTAAACCAACAAGTTTGGCAAGTCAAGAAAAATACAGGAGCGTCATATGAAGAGGATTGTGAGAATGGTGACAGACAACCACAGATCACCTCCAAAGACCTGCAAGAACATCTCGCTGCAGATGGTGTGTCTGTACATCGTTCTACAATTCAGCACAATTTGCACAAAGAACATCAGTATGGCAGGGTGAGGAGAAAGAAGACCTTTCTGCACTCACGCCACAAACAGAGTCGCTCGTTGTGTGCCAATGCTCATTTAGACATTTTGGAACAAAGTGCTTTGCATGGCAGAAGAAGAACACCACATTCCAAGAGAAACACCTGCTACCTCCTGTCACATTTGGTGGAGATCCCATCATGCTGTGGGGCTGTGTGGCCAGTTCAGGGACTGGGGTCCTTGTCAAGGGTCAGATGAATTCAAACCAATATCAACAAACTCTTCATGATAATGTTCAAGTATCAGTTACAAAGTTGAAGTTACACAGGAGTTGGATATTCCAACAAGACGATGACCCAAAACACAGTTCAAAATCTACAAAGGCATTCATGTAGAGGGAGAAGTCCAATGTTCTGGAATGGCCGTCACAGTCCACTGACTTGAATATCATCGACAATCTATGGGATGATTTGAAGCAGGCTGTCCATCAAATTGACCTGAACTGAACTGGAGAGATTTTGTATGAAGAATGGTCACCAGTACCTCCATCCAGAATCCAGACACTCATCACAGGCTATAGGAGGACAGCGTCTAGAGCAGGGGTGTCGAACTCCAGGACTGGAGGGCCGCAGTGGCTGCAGGTTTTCATTCTCACCCTTTTCCTAATCAGTGGCCAGTTTTCACTGCTCATTAACTTCTTTTCCCTTCATTTTAATAGCCCTGTTCTTAAGGATTCGTTCCTCTGAATCGTTTCCTTTCTTCATTAAATGGCAGCCAAACAAAAATGAGTTGCGAAACGAGCCGACAGATGACCAGCTAAATCGGGGCTTCAGACTCCACAACCAGTTTCACAGTGAGAAGCCGATTCTTGCTGTTAATTAAACTCGTGATTTCATTCCATGGTTTGTTGCTGCTCTCATTCTGCCACAGCAGACATTTCCAGAACTGCTGATTTTTCTGTTTTTTCTAAGACCACCCTCACAATGTTTTGGTGACCAGAGAGATCAGCCTTACTGAGACCTCCACCTTTCTTTATTTTCACATATTTTGTGATGGGCACAGGTGAGCTGGTCGTATGGCTTTCTTGTTTTGTGTCTCGTTATTGTTTGGCTGCTGAGTCAAGGTAATTAAAATTAAGACAAAAGAAGGTAATTAGCAGCAATAACTGCTCACAAATTAAGAAGATGGTTGGAATGAAAACCTGCAGCCACTG
The DNA here is from genome assembly GCF_016835505.1 of Polypterus senegalus. NCBI lineage: Eukaryota > Metazoa > Chordata > Cladistia > Polypteriformes > Polypteridae > Polypterus > Polypterus senegalus. The sequence goes on from NC_053168.1 coordinate 129,143,107, forward strand.
CGGCCCTCCAGGACCGGAGTTCGACACCCGTGGTCGAGAGGCTCAAAGCAGCAAAAGGAGACTCCACTAAGTATTGATGCCATATCTCTGTTGCGGTGCCCACATTTATGCAGCTGTCTAATTTTGTTATATTGCATATTTTCTGTTAATCTAATCAACTTAATGTCACTGCTGAAATCCTACTGTCTCCATAAGGCATGTCAGATATTAAAAGGCAGTTGCTACTTTGAAAGCTCAGCCAATGAGAAACAGAAATCCAAAGAATTAAGAGGGGTTCCCAAACTTTTTCATATGACTGTAAATGTGACAACGGGAGGCGGGGGCTCAAATGACATAAACATGTGCCCCCCCAACATGGCGTGTGACGCTCCATACCCGCTACATACCACACAGAGGTCCAACCAGGGGGCATCTGATAGTCATACCAAGGATAAAGCAGGCAGGGAGAGCGAGGGGGGGTTTGGGGGGCGCACAGACAAGACCCAGTATTAAAAACAAGACGAGGTCACAAATATCAAATACGGAGTTGTCAGTCAGAGGCCATCAAATTTCAGCTCCCAGCTGCATGAATAAAAACGAGCATAGAAAAGATGCAAATGAGAAAAAGAACACAACGATGACGCCAGTCCCGCGATCTGTGGACCAGTAAAACTCCCACCCAAAAACGAGTCCAAAGAAGTCGTAGAACAGTAGGACAATCTGGACAAGGACAGGCCACCCAGACCTATCCACTTCATTCTTCTAGTCGAGTTTTGAAGGCCCCTAAAGTCCATCTCTCCTAACTGGATCGCCACCTTGCCGTGGTTGGGGGGCTTGAGTATGTCAAGGAGCTAAAGAGCTATGCCAGTGGGAGTTGTGGGCTCCTGGAAGGACCACCCAAAGCCAGACAGGAGTAAGAGCAGAGGCCAGACAAAGTGTGATCGATCAGCCGGTCCTACTGGTTATACGGGGGTTCAGCCTATAGGGGCCAACAGCCCAGACTTGTAAAAAGCAATTATGTCACAGAAACAGCCAATGCAGCCCTAAGTGCCAGTAGGCATATCACCCTGTAGCCCTAGACTGGTTGCCCACGGAAGCTAAGCAGGGTTGAGCCTGGTCAGTACCTGAATGGGAGACCTTCTGGGAAAAACTAGGTTGCTGCTGGAAGAGGTGTTAGTGAGGCCAGCAGGGGGTGCTCACCCTGTGGTCTGTGTGGGTCCTAATGCCCCAGTATAGTGATGGGGACGCTATACTGTAAAAAGCACCGTCTTCGGATGAGACGCGTAAACCGAGGTCCTGACTCTCTGTGGTCATTAAAAATCCCAGGATGTCTTTCGGAAAGAGTAGGGGTGTTACCCCGGCATCCTGGCCAGATTTGCCCATTGGCCTCTGACCGTCATGGCCTCCTAAACATCCCCATACACTGATTGGCTTCATCACTCTGTCTCCTCTCCACCAGTAAGCTGGTGTGTGGTGGGCGTTCTGGCGCACTATGGCTGCCGTCGCATCATCCAGGTGGATGCTGCACACTGGTGGTGGTTGAGGAGATCCCCCCCCTTGTATGTAAAGCGCTTTGAGTGCCTTGAAAAGCGCTATATAAATGTAATAAATTATAATTATTAATTAATTACCTAAGCTTAGGACCAACTGCTCACCACAATACTTGATTGCTTATTCCAAGTGTCAGTGGTTGTAGGATTTCCACTTTGAAACGTTTGGTCCAGCTGCACCACCAATCCCAGCAGTCGACAGTTCAGGAACACGAGAGGCGTAGGACGAGGATTTCCAGAAGTGAAATAATCGCGAGGGTCAGGAGAATTTCCAGCTCAAAGCTCGGGCTAACTGTGCAGCAACTGCACCCAAACTGAAAGAGGAAAGAGAAGGAAAATGTGAGGAGTGGAGGGGAAATTACAGGGAGAGGCCCGAAGAAAGACCATCAGGCCGACAGGCTGAGACTTAAAAGGAACTGGAGATCTCAAAATCGTTAGCAAAAACGGTTACAGGAAGTGAAATGCAGGCAGCGACCAAATTTGGATTGTGTGTGTGCCCACGAGTCAGTGGGCAAAAGTGACGTCCTTAAAAATCAATGCCCGTATTTACCAAGCATTTGGACTTTACTCCTAGGAACTGCACTAAACGTCAAACTACTGTAGGATAAGAGTTTGTCGCACCTCGGAGTGGGCCATTAGAAGGAGGTACAAACCGAAGAGCTGGAGTTCACATTCGAGAATGAATGACGTCACGATTCCAGGCCACAAAATGGCGCCCGTGAAGGTGTTGTGCCCTGCAGGGGGCGCACCAGGTGACCAAACCCGACACAGACAGACGTAAACACGAGGTCTTTCACACACACGGCTTTTATTTCCGGGGGGACTCTTCCTCAAGCATTTCCCAGCACACAGCACTTCTTCTTCTTCTTCTTCTTCTTCTCTCTGTCCTTCCGTCTCCACTCATCCTCCAGCAAGCTTTGTCCTCCACCTCCAAAGTACTTCTGGTGGCCTGTTAGCATTTCCAGGTGAGGCGGAAGCCCGACAAAGTGGGACTCTGCGGTGGTCCCGATCAGAGTATGGCTCCGCAGACGAGCAGCGGTCGAGATACGTGACCTTCCCAAAGTGACCGAGTGGACGAGGACTCGAAGGCAGCCTCGCGGGAGAAGGCCTAAGTAGCAGAGGCAGACAGGGAATGGGAAAAGGTAAAATGAGGGTGCTGGGAGAGCAGAGACGACAGAGGGGTCCCATTATAAATTACAGGGGGCACCCCGACCTCCTCCTTGACCCGCCAGATGATGCCCTGCGGGTCACATCCCTGCACCCCAGTGCCACGTCACGCTTTGCTCCTGCGCCCTCCTCAGCGGGCCCGGGTAGTTGATTTCATTTAAAGCTCATTAAATATTCTGAAATTCATGAATTCCACATTCTCTTCAATATTTACAAGTATTATAATATTTGAATATTTAAAGCCAGCACCATCTGTCATACAATCTGCACAAAGCAGCAAAGAAAAGCGCAGACATCCGGCGAAATGGGAAGTGGACGGCGGTCCCGGTGGTGGCTCGCGTGCTGCTGGTGACCTGGCTCAGGAGGTGACATTGGACACCAGATGTGTGCTCGGGCAGATGTGGTGGGCCGGCCTGCCAGGCGCCCGCACCACTGAGACTTTAGTGACAGACAAGGTGCCCCCCATAGAAACGAGGCAGAAATGTCAGGTAACGAGAGGGGGGGCGGCAGATGGCAGACCCCAATGAGGAGATTGCAGTGTTAATTATCAATACATGTGACACAATCGGGAGCTCAGATGACAAAATCCGCTGTTTCATTGTCATAAAATAATATCTCAGAACTGGAAAAGCAAAGCCCGTGTGTGATGCCCACCACATACCTCAGAGCGCGGGGGGCATCTGATAGTCGCACCGAGGATAAACCAGACATATGGGGGGGCACAGCCCCCAGCTACGAGAATGAAAACGAGCACAACGATGGCGCCAGTCCTGTTCCCTTCTCCACAAGATAAACAAATGAAGGCCCACCACGTTGCCCTCACGCTCAGCACCGGGGGATCGTGAAGAGTTACGAGCTCCTCTTGCTGTCCCCCTCCCTCGGGCTCACTCCACCAGCGACAGTAAAGACGAAGACCACCTCTCTAGCTCTCCCGTTTTACACACCCGTGGGATTCTTGTGTTCCACTTCTAACGGGCACCTCACCGCGTCCCACCCATTTGCTTTCAATCCACGACCCACGTTTCACACATGCGTTTACAGCTACGGTTGCTAAAACTTCAGTTAAGGGTGGTCTACACTTGACACGAGGGGGCCGCACGGCCAAAACGACGGCAGACAAGAAAGCGCAGCTCACGTGCAGTGGGTTTTTGACGTTCACAGACGTTTTACTGAACGATGCAGCGATGCAAACCCGGCGCCGTGTGTCCTACATGATGGATTTCAAGCAAATGTTGGACATGTGGATGCCAGGATGACAAACGAAGGGCTGAATGTGGCACAACGGGTCAGGAAAGCGCCAGGATGACATGCAGAAATATCTGAAGGGCGTCTGCTCATCATGTGGGTCCCCCGACTCGTTGCTCCTTCACCTTCTCCTTTTTGTTCCCCTTCCTCAACTGTAACTTCATTGTCAGATATGTGACGGTGACCAAAAACCAACGAGGAGAACATCAATACGCCAATCGAACGGACCACCACAATACAGTATCCTGACCGTGCGTCGCGTCACGTCGTGTTCTGCGTGTCGGCTTCACGCATGAAGTATAAAGAAGCCCTCACTCTGCGATAAGTTGTGTCAGTTCGCAGCTCCCTCGTGGGGTCTTCACTCACACCGCAGTGGCATCAATAACTGTCATTCTATCCTCCGCGGCTCTCCTCTCGTCTGAGTGGCGTCAAGTCATGTGACAACTTCCCCCCCGCTCTGCCTCAGACGTGAGCGTGCTCACCCGCGCTGCTCTCCTGCCACGTCCTTCACCGCAGTTCTCGTCAGGACCACCTTCAAAACGTTCAAACGAAGCGCTCATCGTGAGGATTTCGATAAAACCAAAAGTCTATGCACAGTGTGGTCCCCAAGGGGGCGCTGCAGCTCCCCAAAGCAAACAATGGGTCCATCACACACAAAGAGGGTTTTTATTGGTGTGAAACTCTTTCCAGCAAGTAAGCGTTTCTCACACCACCGCCACACTTTTAAGACTAAACAATTCTGTCATCTCCTTTTCTTCTCGCCCGCTCCTCCCAACTTGGACTCTCTGAACTGCAGCAGGAAGCTCCTTCTATGGGACACTTCTGGTGGCCCAGGACTACTTCTAGGTAAGGCTGGAGCCCAATAAAGAAGGACCTGCTAGCCCCCTCAACCGCACAAGTGGCACCCATGGAACCCAAGAGGACTGAGCCAACACACTGCAGTGCCCAATGTGCCCTGTGGGAGTCCATAAAGGTGCCATCATCCATCTAGCGCCTCGCCCAAAGCAAACTGCCTACCCCTGTGCTTCTATGCCAGGCGCATCCCGGCCAGGTAAGGACCTCAGAGCCGAGATGCCAGTCCCCGTGCGGTGCCCCTCATAATAGTTACACACAAAACTGAAACCGATGTCATCATGGGCCTCACCAGAGGACAAGAGATTTTAGGCTTTTTCTCTTCTTTGTGCCCCACCGCCTCCATTGTAAAGTGCCAGTGCGGCCCAGAAATGTTTTAAAATGTATAGAAAACGCTTAACTTTAGAACCCAGTTTCACTGGGCCAATGCGTACTATTTATACCAATAACTTTGACTTGAAAATGCCAGATGCATTCTTTAACTGTGTCCCCCACCTCGAGACCCTCTTCCCACCTCGGATGGCACAATTGTAACATGCACTGCCGGGTTGTGGAAGTGGAGAATAGCTGGCACACCAACCGGGCCGTCCCGTTTTAATATGGGGAGTCCGACTGAAACAAAAGGCTTCAATAATCAGCGTGGGGTATTATTGGCTCTGTGCTGTTCCAAATCGGGGTCACTCACAGGAGCTCCGTCCGGTCGTCTGCTCTGCTCCTTCCATGCGGCCGGCGTTGTTATGTTAATGCAGTCTGGAACAGGCGGGGCTAAGTGCCCTCGCTGAGCGGGTTCTCGGTGCTGCGTTAGTCACAGCGCCCCCTATCGCCCCGGCGGGTGATCACATACGTCGAATGAGCCCGTGAAGAGATCCTCACTGCCGATTCCTGGAGTGGCAGCCAAACTATCAAAATAACAAATGAGCTCTTTCAATGCAAAGAAAGGTAAGTAATACGGGGTACACAGTAAACGAAGCCCACCATTTGACGGAGTGACGCTAAGTGAGGCCCGTGTGCACCTGCTGCGACTTCTCGAAGTGTCGATCGTGACTCGCGGGCCGCCTGGAATTGAAATCTCTCTCGCGGTGACGAACGTTTTCTGGCCGCGTCTTCAGCCTGCCTACCACCCTGGCTGTTAACATTGATTTAAAATCGCGTATTTTTTCTTTCTTTTTTCCTTCTCTCTGTCGTCGTCTAAAGGGGATTCATCAGCAGCGGCCCTCTGATTTTCCTCCCAGTGGACGTGTTTATGCGACAACATTCTTCTCGGTTTTTTTTTTCTCTACGTTGTCCACACATAAAAATAATAATAAAAAAAAAAATTATACGGCACAACATATTTTGGCAGCAGAATAAAAAAACAATTTGTGCCTGATGTGGCTTTTAATGGGTGTCTGTTTGTATTTAATTAAAAAAAAAAAAGAAATGGTGGGAATGAAGGTTTAAATAGCTCGAACCTCGACTTCCCACCAAGTCGGACAAAGAGCGGCTTAAACGTAGTAATTATACGACATCTAATGACACCATTGCAGTGAGCAAACATTCACATCCACTTCTGTCTTTGGGCACAAATACGACGAGTCGACCTCGAAAGGTGCCAACGGGCAATCGCCATAGCGGACTGGAAACGCGTGGAGGCGTGTGGGGATTCTGATGAAGCTTCAAAAAAAATAATAAAATAAAATACATGGCAGTCCAGACAATCGGGTTATCACAGGCGCTTGGCGTGCCAGGCCATAAACTGCCTTTCTATCGAGTAGCCGATGCCTGCAACTTTAAAACCCTGCTGTCCTGTCGGAGCTCCGTTGCGGCCCGGATGTGTGACTCGAATGCCACACGCCACGCGCACGCGCACGTGCACGCGCGCGCACACACACACACACACACACACACACAGGGCGCCTTAGCCAGCGGTCCATGTGCTTACTGGGCGTCTGTTCTCAATCAGCGACATGTCTGGGTCCTCTGTAACGCGGGCGGCCATAAATTCACTTTAGGTACGGTATAACATATCCTCCAGCCGCCTGCCCCGCTGCTAAAACGAGCTCTTCTCGCATGTACATGTCACCGCCGGGAGGAATGTGAGCCACACGGTCTCCGCAGCGTCCTTGAAGGACCTCGCAGCTGCCACAGACACGAATCCTCAATTTACGACTGCAACCAAAGAGGCCCCACCGGCTGCAGGCCACCGCTGCATTCTGATGGCGGGCGGGCGGGCGGGCGAACGAACGGGACGGGACTGCCGGGGCCGGAAAGTCCTCTCGATTTGACAAGCCGGCTAGTCTGCGGGAGCAGATGTTACGATTTCACTGGAATTTATTGAATTACAAAATCGTTTATCTTTCTGTCAAACGTCCTTTATACTTTGTGCAAAATGCCTTAGGGGGGATAAAATTGTGTAGATAAATAACATCCACAAGATCAGATTAGACCTGACCGAGTATTTTAGCATATTTGAACATTTTAGTGTAGTTGGCAGGATTAGATAGATATGTGAAATGCACTATATAACAGCTAGATAGATAGATAGATAGATAGACGTTTTAGCGTAGTTGGCAGGATTAGACAGATAGACAGCAGGATGAGATAGAGAAACATTTTAGCATAGTTGGCAGGGATAGATAGATAGATGGATACATATGTGAAAGGCACTATATAATGGATAGATAGATGGATATGAAAGGCACTATATAATAGATAGATATTAATTTTAGCATAGTTGGCAGGATTAGACAGATATGTGAATGGCACTATATAATAGATATTTTAGCGTAGTTGGCAGGATTAGACAGATAGCAGGATCAGATAGATAGACGGCAGGATGAGATAGATAAACATTTTAGCACAGTTGGCAGGGATAGATAGATGGATGGATAGATATGTGAAAGGCACTATATAATAGATAGATAGACATTTTAGCGTAGTTGGCAGGATTAGGCACTATATAATAGATAAATATTAATTTTAACATAGTAGGTAGGATAGATAGATATGTGAAAGGCACTATATAATGGATTGATAGATAGACAGAACTCTGTTGTCACCAAGTCATGTCCTATCCATGGTGGTCTGCATGTCATCCATCATTGTCTGAGGTCCCCAGGTGAGGAGCCACCCGTTACGGTCATTTTTAAAAGATGAGGTCCACTAAATGACCGGTGATAAATATTTTGAATCACAG